>NC_004326.2:315000-317500 GCF_000002765.6 Plasmodium falciparum 3D7 | reverse complement strand
TGTGAAGATAATAAAATACATTTATTAGAAGATGATTTTCTACCTACTGTAGATTTAATCGCAGAAAGATTAGGTTTAGAAAGAATAGGATGGATATTTACACATTTACCTAGACAAGAATATCTTACATCTGATGAAGTAGTAAATATAGCAAAAATGCAATTAACGAATATTAAAAAAAATATGCATTATACTAATTATCCTATATCTAATTTCATTACGTGTACCATTTCACCGGACCCTTTATTAAGTAATGAACCTGTTACTAATGCATTTATGGTTTCGGATTTAGGTATGGCCTTAATGAGAGATAATCTAATAGAAGAAAATCAAATAGATCCTTCACATATCCAATTAAGAAATCCAAATAAAAATGAACTATTACCACAAATTCTAGAAAGTGGAAAAGAAACAAACAAATTTGACACAGATTGGTTTATTGTACGTGTTAATGAATCAGCTCCGAAGGTTGTAAGATCCATTTTTAAAAATTTCCATTTTCCAAGAGAAAATAGACAACATTCACAATCAGCTTTTCATGTTAAAGAATATTTTAGGAGTAATAAATTAGATAGAGGAACAAAAGGAATCCATCAATGTTCCGATTTTCATCTTATCTTATTTGTAGCCAAAGTTCTAGATATAGAAACAGCTCTAGCCTTATGTGACGCAACTTTAAATAAAAAAGAAATTGATCCAATTATAGAAGAAATGTTAACATCAGTAAAGATATAGGATCATTTAGCAAATATGTAATATGAAAAGTAATAATATTTGTGAGGAATATCGCGCGCAAAATATTTTTTTAAAAACGAACCCTTCATGTTTACCATTAAACATTTGTTTATATATTATATGTCACATATATATATATATATATGTATATTTCTTCTTTTTTTTTTTTTTTTTTTTTTTGTTTCTTTTTTTTTAACAAAAACAAATTTTATATATTAAAAAAGAAATTACCATTTGGTAATATTATATATTTGAGAAAATATAATATGGAAAATTTCCATATCTCATAAATTTATGATTCGGAGACTGATGCAATTTTGTATTTCTTATTTTTATGTGTGCAGATAGTCATGCCTTCATAAAAAAAAAAAAAAAAATTAATATATATATATATTGCATATATATATATATATATATATATATATATATATATATATATGTTTATTTCTTTTTTTTTTTTTATGTACAGTACAGGTAAAAATGGTAATTATTAAAGGGGGAAACAAAAAAAATATATGAACAGTACAGGTAAAACGCCACATCACCACATAAAATAGGAACTAGCCAAATGTTTTATTGTTTACCAATTTTGAATAAATGGTATTAATATGTTCCTGTCATTTCCTCTCTTTTTTTTTTTTTTTTTTTTTTATTTTTCCCGACAATGAAACATACATATATATATATATATATATATATATATATATATATATGTATAAATCTTTAACGGTGTAATGATTAGTTATATCTGAATAAATTAACATTTGCTTTTTATTTGTTCCTAGTTGTAAGCTATTAAGATTTTCTAAATAACGAAAAAAGAAATTACCAATGGGACTTTGCTCTTTATGGTATTACACAGAATATGTACTCTGGATATATCCTTTGAATACATATTAAGAAAAATAAAAAAAGTTATTGTTTTAAATGGTTCTAATTATATTTGTTATGGTTTTCTCACACATATATATATATATATATATATATATATATATATGTAGAGATACAAAAAAAAAAAAAAAAAAAAAAAAAATATACATATATATATATATATATATATATATATATATATAGGTATATATTATAAGCATGAATCAAATGCAGTGAAATTTTAATTTGCAAAAAGGTATATGATAAATATGCATATATAATTACATATAATAATAAGATTGTTATTAATACATTCTTAAAATACTATAAAAAAGAATAAGAGAAAAAAAGTTATAAAATACCAATTAACTAAAAAATAAAAATGAAAAAAAAGAAAAAAGAAAAAAAAAAATAAAAAAAAAAAAAAATAGAAATGGGAAAAAAGAAAAAAAAAGTTAAGCACACACATGAATAAATAATACATACATATATATATACATATATATATATATATATATATATATATATATATATAAATTTATTAATGTGCATACAAAGAAAAGGTACTATTATATTTAATTTTACTTATTTATTTTGATTTTGCAACGCTATAGTTAATTTAATGTCATAGTAATATATAATATGAATAAAATTATTAGTGTCATTTTTATTTTATTTTATTTTATTTTATTTTATTTTATTTTTATGTGGTAGAACTTTATTTATTTTCTTACCATTTTAATTATCATTCATATTATTATTATTTACACTATCATCATTCATATTATTATTATTTACACTATCACCATTAATATTATTATTATCATCATTCATAATATTATCATTAATATTATTATTATCATTATTATCATTATTATTGTCATTAATATTATTG
>NC_004326.2:295000-307500 GCF_000002765.6 Plasmodium falciparum 3D7 | reverse complement strand
ATTTGCATTAACTAGTACATCAAATGGATAATGAAAAATATAAACATGTATCAATATATGACAAGAAAACACAAAGGAAATATAAAAAATATAAAATAAAATAAAATAAAAATGACAAGTTTGTGTGTGTAACTTTTACACTTCTTCAAATGAGAGACTAATTTTATATAATTTTTTTTTTTTTTTTTAAATACTTATATTTTTTTTTTACACTACATATATTTATATATATATATATATATATTTATGTTTATATATATTTTTTTTTTTTTTTTTTTTTTTTTATATTTGTCATATTAAGAAACAATATTTTTTAACCCTTTTAAAAAACTTTCACCATACAAATACTTTTAATTAAAATAAAAAAAAATTGGAAATGGCTTTTTAAATAATATATATTTCACATATTTTTTCTTATCCCTTTAAAATATACATTTTATTATATATATATATATATATATATATATATATATATATAAAATATTTATTCATTTTTTTTATTTTTTTTTTTTTCTCATGATATAGAATCATTCTATTGATTTATTATCGTTTATAAAAATTTTAATCTTTTCATTTTTTTTTTTTAGAGCGTTATAATAGAATAAATCCTTTATATATATATATATCATGCGTGTACTATGATGAATAGTTGTAATAAGGTAAAAAAAATTAAATATATATAACTATGCTTTGTAAATTTATTTATTTTTTTTTTTGTTTAAGTATATAAAAAAGAAGTGATCAAAAAAATAAACATATATATAACATGTATTATAGATTATTTATATATATATATATATATATATTTTTTTTTTTTTTTTTTTTTTTTTTTTTTTTTTTTCATGTGTAGTGTGTTAATATTAGCAAGCACGTGCCGTAGAAGATTCAGTAACGTCCATTGTTACCACATCGGGGAATGTATAAGATAAATAAATAGGAAAAATTACAAACTTATATATAATACATATAAATGTTTTTTTTTTTTAATTATTTCATTTTTATTTATTTATTTATTTATTTATTTATTATTTATTTTATTTTTATTTTTTTTTTTGTTGCTAAACAAATAATTATTAGCATGAAGTTTCTATTTGCTTTTAATTTTTTTTCCTTATATATTTACCTTTATGAGTTTTTGTGTATACACTTATGCGGGTCCCAAGTGACCCCTGCTGGCACTGTGTTAAATAGTAACTCGGCTTTAATTAGTAGAAGGATAAATAGAAGGAAAATGAAGAATTGTAATAATAATGATTTATTAAAAGTATTAAAAATGGAAACTACTTATAATGAATTACCAGCACATAATTTATTGATGAGTTCAAAAAATGACATAAATAAACTTTTTGATTATATTAATAAAAATGAAGAATTATCAAAACTTATGAATTCTTGTGGAACTTATGTGTATTTAAAATATCTCGGTGTTGTTATTTTTTCCATAAAAGAAAATGTGCAAATTTCTCATTTAAGTGAATTTATACAATATCTTTTAAATAAAAATGTGTGTATAGAATTTAATCAAAACGTTATGTTGTAGTTGGCTCTTCAACCTTTACAAAAATAAGAAAGTCAAAGGATAGTGACACAGTCCCTTTTACGATACAAAAAAAAAAAAATAAAAAAAAAAAAAAATATATATATATATATATATATATATTATATTTATTAAAGATAAATTTTTATGTAATCATTTGCTATTTTTTTATTTTATTTTTTTTGTCATTTTATATTTTGTTGTTTTATTTTTTGTTGTTTTATATTTCGTTGTTTTATATTTCGTTGTTTTATATTTTGTTGTTTTATATTTTGTTGTTTTATTTTTTTGTCATTTTTTGATCTTCAATGTTTAAAATAAACCACATCATCTCTTTATATATATATGTATATATTTATATTATTTTTTTTAAGTATAATGCACCTTTTATTATTTGTCTTGTACTCATTGTAAGAGTATGCTTATCTCCATTTTTAAATAACATCTTGTATTGTCACATGCAAAATGAAATTATCACATTTATTATATTTAAGCCCACTAAAAAAAGTGTCCATTGTTTTTTTTCTTTTTTTACAATCTTGTTATAAATACATACATACATACATACATATCTATATATATATATATATATATATATATATATATAGATATAAATAAGTTTATTAATAAAATAATTAAGATATGAAATATATATCTATGATTTGTAAATTAAATATAATTTATTATAATAAAAATATTTTGGCTGTTTTTTTTTTTTTTTTTTTTTTTGGGGGGAAAATGGCTGTTTAAAAAAAAAAAAAAAAAAAAAAACAGCCAAAATATTTTTAGGTATATAAAATATATCTAAAAATATAATAAATCAAATGAAGAATAATTTTGACACCCTTTTAATATTGTATTATATTTTACAGACCCCGTTGGTGGAAATAATATATATATATATATATATATATATATATATTATATATATGTATGTCTTTTATTTTATTTTATTTTATTCCATTTTTGTGTCTTTTTTTATCATGTATAGTTAATATAGATCCAAGAATATGGCCAAATTGGTTTCTTATATCTTACTAATATAAATAATTATAACCACATACTTTAAATTTCTCATTATTTGATAATAAGAAATATAGGTTTAACATACGTATTTGAATTTTTTTTAAATGACACGACTTATCAATTTTTTTTATATGATACGACTCATCAATTTTTTTTAAATGACACGACTTATCAATTTTTTTTATATGACACGACTTATCAATTCTTTTTATATGATACGACTTATCAATTTTTTTTACTTTTATTTTTTATAATAATTTATAAATTTTATGTTTTTTTTTTTTTAAAAAAAGAAAAAAAAGAAGGAATAAATAAATGATAAAAAGATGATATACTTAGGTAAAAAATTATTAAGTTGTACATTGTTTGTTTATTTTTTGTATATACATTTTTTTCTTTTGAAACAGAATAATTTTTGTGATGTAAAGGTAAGAGAAAGAATTCTTGAGGAAAGTATAAATAATGATTTATCATCAAAAGGAGAAAATTTACATATTTATGAGAAGACGAATGTAAGTGTTCAGACATTTATTAAAAAAAAAGAAAGAAAGAATTTATCGGATAATAATATAAATGATAAAATAAATAATAATAATAATTATAATAATAATAATAATAATAATATAGAAGACACAACATATTATCCTACTGGAAATGAAAAAAAGGAAAATATTTTTTTAAAAATTTTTCGATATGTTAAAAATTGGTTTCCTATTAAATCTTCTAATAATTTAAAAAAGACAAATATAAATTATGAACAAGTACAGGAAGAAAATGAATTTTCAAAATATATATTACAAAATAATATGTCCATAGAAACTACCAAAGTGTGTTTAATCGGATCAGGGGGGGATTCTTCTCATGATTTGATAAAACAATTTTTGTTACATAATAATGTAAAATATAACAGAAATTATGAAAATGACAATTCCTTGAATAATAAAAGTGGAAGTATAATTTCTTCGTATAAATATTATTCAGAAGAAATAATTCAAGAACCTTACATAATAGACAGAGACATATGTAATAAAAAAAAAAATTGTAAAGAATCGACTTTGAATTATGAAAATAATCCTAAAACGCTCATAGGTAATATTATTATTCAAAGTGATATATTAAAAAATGAAAAAATATTTAATATGAATAGACATTTTGTTGTATGTAAATATTTCGGAAGTATCCCCAAAACAAACATAAAGATAAATCAATCGACATTAATACAACATCTTATTAAATGTTTAGATTATTGTAAAATGGAAGGTGTTCAATATATTTATATTGGTTATAATATATATGCAGCAAATAATAAATTGATAGAAATTATGAAGAAATTAAGAGAACATAAAATAATAATTGTAACATCATCTGGGAAGATATATGACGATGATAATAATAATGATAATAATAATTTTTATAATGACAATATTTATAATAACAATATTTATAATGTTCATAATGATGATAAGGAGAAAATAAAGAATCATATAAAAAAAAAAAATAAACAAAATAATTATTTATATGAATATCAAAGAACACAAAAGGACGAAGAACAAAAATCAAATTCTTCTTTATATCAAAACCTTGAAAATGTTATTTCAATTTCTGGTCTGATATATACAGATAGTAGTAAAAAAAATAAAAACAAAAATTATATATATGATAATGAAATAAAAATATTAGATCAGAAAGGAAACAAGAAATTAAATAGAAATTATATATCTCTATTTTATTTTTCTTATGATACAGACATATATGAAAAAATCGAATCTGATATTATAGATGATGATCATGATTTGGTATCTGCATCTTTTGTTAATACATTAGTGCTTATGCATAGTATCAATTTAAAGTTGTCTCTAGGTAGGTTAAGAAAAATATTAAATAAATCGATTGTAAAAAGAGAAGAATTAAGACATTTGTCTAATAGGGCATATTATCATGATATGATGAATACATTTGAAGATTCGTTGAATCAAAGAAAACGTTCCTACAAAATATTTTACTTGGAGTTAAAAAATAATAAACATAAGGTATTGTTATCTGATGCAAATCTTAAATCTATGTATCAAGATAATTTGCCAGTGAATTATAACGAGGAGGATCATGTAAAACATAATGTAGAGCAGGAAACAAGTGTGGAGAGGGACATATATAAAAATAATGAGAATAGTAATAAAAATAGAAAGATGGATATGGATGAAGGAAAAGGTACATATATACAAAATAAAGAATCACATAAATATAATATTCATTATCCTTATAATAGAATAAAACAGTCGCTTTTGAATGATAATACGCTTAATCATAAACCTTATGTCTCTTTTTTGAATATGTCTTATTATAATGAAGATATTGAAAAAAGGAATTATAACATATATGATGACCCATCGTATACATATGACCAAGGTATAACATATGACGATAATTATTATATTGATGATCATGATATACATACAAGAAAGAAAAGAAAAATATCATATGACGGAGAGGATAACAATGATTATCACATGTATGATGACAGGGACAATCTTTTTCATTCAAATTTAGGTAATAATAAATATGAGGACGATGGAAATGTTCATAGGGAGAAGGAAAAGGATCTAGAGCCCCGATTTTTATATGATCCGTTTGCTAACATAGAAAACCGGGATCTAGAAACGGTACAAGAATTATCCGAGTTAAGGGAAAAAAAAAGCAATAATTTTTATTCAAGGAATCATGACAATTCATCGAATATGAAAAGAAGAAGGAAAGAAAAAAAAAAGAAATTGAAAAAGGTACTACGATCTAAATATGATAAAATAGGAAATCTAGAAAGAATAAGAAGAAAAAAAAAAAGAAGAATGATACATAAAAATAAAATAAATAAAAGAAGAAATATGAAAAGAAAAAATAACGAGTTGGAAGAAAGGAGAAATAAACAAGCTGATAAAAATAGTTCAAGTGGTAATGGAAAAGGAAAAATAAATGGAACACGCAATTCTCCAAAGATAAAATTTAAACGATAATAAAAAGAGAGAATAAGATGAATATGTACATATATATATATATATATATATGTGTTATATTTTCATTTGTATAATATTTTTAATTTTGTTTGCCTTTACATATTATATTATTTTTTACTTATCTAGTTTATAATAAAGAAAAAAAAAAAAAAAAAAAAAAAAGGAATTTCATTATAAATAATATATATATATATATTATATATATATGTTTTATTATGGTTATATTAATTTTTATACAGAATAAAGTTTATTTAATCAAAACAATTTGTACTTTCATTTACCATTTGTTTATTAAATAATTTCCACATATATATATATATATATATATATATATATATATATATATATATATATATATGTTAACCTTTGAAGACTAGAAAAATGTGTGAGTTATTTTAATGTTTGAAAGAGTGCACATAAAAAAAAAAAAAAAATACCAAAAAAAAAAATACAAAAATAAATTATCTTTTATATTTTATGTTTTATATTTGGTTATTTTTTTTTTTTTTTTTTTTTTTTTTTTTTTTTCTTTTGTTATTAATTATAATTAGAAAGAATTGTTCTGAATGCATATTTTGTTGTAAGAAAAAATTGTCCACTTTATTTTTCATAAATATGTCATCATGGTTGTATGTAAATAATATTAAAATATTTTATATTTGTAATACTGAAATTATTGACTTTGTTTATTTTGTTTATTTTGTTTATTTTGTTCATTTTGTTTATTTTGCTTATTTTGTTTATTTTGTTTATTTTGTTCATTTTGTTTATTTTGTTTATTTTGTTCATTTTGTTTATTTTGTTTATTTTGTTCATTTTGTCCATTTTGTTCATTTTGTTTATTTTGTTCATTTTGTCCATTTTGTTCATTTTGTTCATTTTGTTTATTATTATTATTATTATTATTTTTTTTTTTTTTTTTTTTTTTTTTTTTTTTTGGTAAATTATAGCATAATATTACATCATAACATATAATTTTTTAAAACCGTCTTATTTTAATTTTTTTTTTTTTTTAAGATATAATAAAGGGGAGAAGTATATATTAATTCGTATTAAAAATATAATACAATATAATAAAAGGTATAAGTATAAATATATATGTATTATATTATATTACAAACTTTTATATGTTTTGTTTACGTGCACTGCTTTGTTTATATAACATGATACAGATATAATAAGATAAATATAGAATGATAAATAGACAGTATTTTATTTGGTATATTTTTATTTTTAATATAATAAACAAAATATATTTTGAAAATATAAGATATGTAAAAAACTATGAGGTGGTGATAAGGAAGAAAAAAAATATAGAAAGGGGGATAGGAAATGATTTTGCATTTATAAGGAGATATTATAAAAGCAGACTTTTGAGTGATGTGTCTTATAAAAATAATAGTATTAAAGGAAAAAATAGAGTGGATAAAGAGGGGGATATAAAAAAATATGATAATAATGATGATAACAAAATGGATAATTCGTATGATTATAAAAATAAGAGTATAAAGGAAAATGAAACCAAAATAAGAAAGGAGCAAGTTATTTCATTAGATAAAAGGTACAATAGGAATATAAATGAAAAAGAAGAAATAAAAAAAAAAATAAAAGATATACAAAGAAAAAGGTTGATTATCTATTTTAAACAAGATAATACTATATTAAGCTCAAGAAATTATAAACACATTTTTATGAAAGTACTTTCTAGTTGTGGACATATTGAAAAATTAACTTTTATTAATTTTTATTTATATGAATTTCCTAAATCTATAAATAACGAAGATATGCTTTTGAAAATTTGTCTTCGCTTATTAGAAAGTAGAAGAATTAATGTTGAGAATGATAACCAAATAAGTCATACGGTACAAATGAAAAGTTATAATAATAATAATAATAAATGGGACAATATCAATAGTAAGAATAATTGTATCTATCAAATTAAAGACAAGATAAAGGATCTGCCGAATGTATCTCCTTCCGCATCTACATTTACTTCCATATCTACATCTCCATATACATTGAAACTAAGAGATAGAAACAAATATGCGAATGATAAAAATCATATATTTAAAATTAATCATAGTAATAAACATAAAAATAATAATAATAATAATAATAATAATGATTATCATAATAATAATAAAAGTAATTATCATAGTCATAGTTCGGCCAAATGCCAAACGCAAAGATTAAATAAGAAAATGATCGGAACCAATATCTTAGATGGTTATGATATTATACAGATGGAAGAGGGCTTGAATTTATCACATAACTATGAGCTTAATGATGTTAATGTTTGTATTATCGATACAGGAATTGATGAGAATCATATAGATTTGAAAGATAATATTATAGAAAAGAAGACGTTTATGAAACACAGCTACAAAAAATATAATATTGATGGTATTAATAATATTGAAAGTGATAATATTGATGGTATTAATAATATTGAAAGTGATAATATTGATGGTATTAATAATATTGAAAGTGATAATATTGATGGTATTAATAATATTGAAAGTGATAATATTGATGGTATTAATAATATTGAAAGTGATAATATTGATGGTATTAATAATATCAAAAGTAGTGATAATATCAAAAGTAGTGATAATATCAAAAGTAGTGATAATATTAATAGTAGTGATAATATTAAAAGTAGTGATAATAATAATGTGCATACTATGTTACGTAACAAATTATATTTAAAAAAAAAAAAAGAATGTAGTAATTATAATACTTCTAATGATGGACATGGGCATGGGACATTTATTGCTGGTATAATAGCAGGGAACTCTCCGAAAGGAAAAAAAGGAATTAAAGGTATTAGTAAGAAAGCAAAATTAATTATATGTAAAGCTTTAAATAATAATAATGCTGGTTATATTAGCGATATATTAGAATGTTTTAATTTCTGTGCTAAAAAAAAAGCAAGAATAATAAATGCTAGTTTTGCTAGTACTACACATTACCCATCTTTATTTCAGGCTTTAAAAGAATTACAAGATAAAGATATTCTTGTTATTTCGTCATCTGGGAACTGTTCATCCAATTCAAAATGTAAACAAGCTTTTCAAGAATGTAATTTAAATATACAAAAATTATATCCAGCTGCTTATTCAGCAGATCTAAATAATATTATCTCGGTATCTAATATCATACAACAATCAAATGGAAATATTGTATTATCACCAGATTCTTGTTATAGCCCTAATTATGTACATCTTGCTGCACCGGGAGGAAATATTATTTCAACTTTTCCCAATAATAAATATGCTATAAGTAGTGGTACCTCTTTCTCAGCATCCGTTATTACAGGACTAGCTTCCTTAGTCTTATCCATAAATTCTAATTTAACCAGTCAACAAGTTATAGAATTATTTAAAAAGTCTATAGTACAAACAAAATCGCTAGAAAATAAAGTCAAATGGGGGGGGTTCATAAATGTGTACGATTTGGTAAGATTCACGATAGATAGTTTACCCAAGGACAAAGATGAATAAATAAAAAATATAAAAAATAAAATATAAAAAATAAAAAATTATAAAATAATAAAACTTTTAAAATTGATAAGGACAAAAATATAATAACCAACCTTTTTTTAAGTTACATTAATCAAATGGTACATACATATACTTTTTTTTGGAAGCCTCTAAAAGGATATAAATAAATAAATAAATAAATAATAATATTATCATCCTTTATTTAACCTTATTAGTACACATATATATATATATATATATATATATGAATATATTCTAATTCAGAAAATTTTCATATTATGAAAAAGACACATGGTACATATTTTTAATTTTTAACTTAAACCATAATTTATTTATCTATAAAAAATAAGCCGAAAAAAAATACTAAATTTTTTAAGTTTTTCATTTTATAATTTTACATTTTTTTTTTTTGTTCTTTTTTTTTTTTTTTTTTTTTTTTGTTCTTTATTATATTAATAATATAATTATTATATAATTGGATTATCTTATTTTTTATAATTTATTTCTTTTTCATCTGTTTATTTTATCTTTGTTTTAAATTTTTCTTTTTTTTGTTGTTGTTTTATATTTGTTCATTTAATGCTTTATTTAAGTAGATGTTATATAACACAAGTGTAGTTACATTTGTATAATAAAACACATTTATTTAAATTTGTTTGCTTCTTTTTTTTTTTTTTTTTTTTTTTATATATATATTTATGTATTTATTTTTATTATTAAAAATATATATTAAAATGAGGGATGTTGACAACTTGTTAATGGATTATACATATGATAAAATATTAATATATATATATATATAGCTTTTAAAAAAAAGAAAAATTCAATAGATTATATTTAATTTATAAATATTCTTATTATATAATCTTAGATTTTTTATAAGGAAAAAAAATAATAAAATAAAGAACATTAAAATTTGAGAAATAAATAATATATACACAAAATATATATTTTACATATATATAAATAATATATTATTAATTTTTTAATATTTTTTTCTTTTAAAAAAAAATAATAGTCAAACATATCTTAACATTTTTTTTTATATTTAATAATATTTTTTTTATTTTTATTTTATTATGTATAAATAAAGAATTAGTTCAAAAATATTATGTTCCTATCATAAGGTCATTTTTAAGAGATTAATAATAAATAAAAGTGGAGAGAAAAAAAATTACAAACAAATAAAAGGAAATATATATATTATATAATACATAAAAAAAAAATATATATATATATATATATATATATATATATAATATATAATATAATATATTTTATTTTAAGGCCTATGATCATATGAGTATTATTATATTATATAATATATATGCTTATATATAGAAGAAACAGAAAACCCTTTTAATCACCTTTGAGGAGTGGTAATAAAAAAAAAAACAAATAATATTATATGTATTATTATAAGCATAAAATATATATATATATATATATATATATATATATATAATACTTTATATTTTATATATATATATTAATTTATATAGGTAATAAAAAAAAAATTTAAGATTATATAAAAGTATGTATAATATAATATTATATATTGTAAATATATATATGTCGATATGTTATGATATTATTATATCACATTATACATACATCACTTAATATATATTATAATATATTTATATATATATATAATAATATTTATTATTTTTAGGTTAAAACTTTTTTTTTTTTTTTTTTATTTATAATTTACATTTTATTCCATTTTTATGTTAAAATGTTTTTATTGAAAATTTATTTATCTTAAAAAAAAAAGAAAAAAAAGAAAAAAAGAAAAAAATATATATTTCATTCCAAATTTATTAGAATACCAGTTTTTTTTTTTTTTTTTTTTATTTTGAATTAAAGAGAATTTGGAATTTTGTTTTTATTTAGGGAAGAAAAACAAAAATTAAAAAAGAGAAAATAAATTATCACATTAATATTATATTATATATATATTATATATATATATTAGTATAATATTTCCTTAATTTATAATAATATCCTTAATTAAAGTAATAATTTCTTGACATTTATATTTATGAAATATACATATTTATTTTTATATATTATATTCTATTTATGTAAATTATAAAAAATTCATAACAAAAACAGGATTCTTTCCTTATATTCGAAATTGTATCAATGTATATATTTTCATTATATTATAATAATTATAATATGTTTATATATATATAAATCCTTATACAAATTATTTTACAATATTTTAAATGTAGAAGAATTTAAAAAAAAAAAAAAAAAAAAAAAAAAAAAAAAAAAAAGCCATTAGATATATATATATATATATATATATATATATATATGTAATATTTATATATATAATTGTTTTTTTTTTTTTTTTTTTTTTTTCCTATTTACATGACTTATTCATAATTTTTCTTTTTTTTTTTTTTTTTTTTACAGCTATTTTTAAAAACTTTAAAACATAAAAAGAAAAAATAACATATATATATATATATTATATATATATTTAAAAAAAAAAAAAAAAATTTTTTATAAATGGCTACCATAAGACCTGTTGCAAATGTTTATAGTACAAATGGAAAGAACGTCGTTGGCGAAGTAGAAATACCAGTCGTTTTTCAAACCCCAATTAGAAATGACTTAATACAAAGCGTATATACAAATATGTCAAAAAATAGGAGGCATCCATATGCTGTTAAATTAGGTGCTGGATATGAAACATCGGCTGAATCATGGGGTACTGGTAGAGCAGTAGCAAGAATTCCAAGAGTTCCAGGTGGAGGTACTCATAGAGCTGGTCAAGGTGCTTTTGGAAATATGTGTAGAGGTGGTGGTATGTTTAACCCAACAAAAATATGGAGAAGATGGGGAAGGAAAGTTAATTTGAAAGAAAAGAGATATGCCGTATGTTCATCTATTGCAGCTAGTGGTGTAACATCATTAGTTTTGGCAAGAGGTCATCGTATATCCCACCTTAAGGAAGTTCCATTAGTTGTTAGCAATGATATTGAATCTCTTTCTAAAACTAAAGAAGCTGTGAACTTTTTAGTTAGTCTTGGTTTAAAAGATGAAGTTAATAGATTAGTAAAATCGAAAAAAATTAGAGCAGGAAAAGGTAAAATGAGAAACAGAAAATATAAAATTAGAAATGGTCCTCTTATTATTTATGAAAACGATAATGGTGTAAAGAAAGCTTTTAGAAATATTCCTGGAGTTGATTTATGTAAAGTTACCAAATTAAATTTATTAAAATTAGCTCCTGGTGGATCTATAGGTAGATTGTGTATATGGAGTGAAAGTGCTTTTAAAAAATTAGATGTTATATATGGAAAGATACATGAGAAAAAAGTCACTAAGAAAAATTATATTTTACCAAAATCTATTGTGCACAATCCTGACATCTATAGAATTATACACAGCGACAAAGTACAAGCAAGC
>NC_004326.2:282500-292500 GCF_000002765.6 Plasmodium falciparum 3D7 | reverse complement strand
AAATAAATAAATAAATAAATAAAATAAAACAAAAGAAGAATCCTTTTATTGCATAATACATTTTATTACCTTTTTTTTTTTTTGTTTTTGTTATATAATTAAACTATATAAATTCAACTTAATAAGATTTTCATATGAATCCATTTTTGTATAAATTATATCTTTATAATTTGTAAAAAAAAAAAAAAAAAAAAAAAAAAAAATATTGAAAGGAATATTTATGTATGCATGGTTATATTATATATGTATATATAATATATATATGTGTATATGTGCTATTTTTTATTTTTTCTTACATTTGTCCAATTTATGAAATATAAGAGAACAAAATAATTTTTTGGTTGCATATATGTAATTATATATATAAACATAAGAAAAAAAAATAAATAAATAAAAATAATTAAATGTATATATTTTTATGTATATATTTTGATGTATATATTTTTATGTATATATTTTGATGTATATATATTTTTTTTTTTTTCAAATAATATGGAAAAAGATAATATATATATATATATATATATAAGATTGTGCACATTAAAATGATAGAAATTCTCATATTTTAAAAAATTAAAACTTTGCAAATTTTTTTTGTATTTGTGTTATTTTCCTTTTGAAATTATATGCATATATAAATATATATATATATGTATATATGTTTATATGTAAAATTAATGTGTGTAAACTTTTTTTTTTTTAGACAATTATATATATATATATATATGAACATTTTACATATAAATATTTTATTTATTTATTTATTTATTTTTTTTTTTTGAATTTCTTTTTGTTTTTCACTTAAAATGTATATATCAGTATGCCCGAATGAAAAATAAAAACCCCATATAAAATATTACGTACAAAAAAATAAGGATTTACTATGAAAATATACATAAATAAATAAATATAGCTATATATATATATATATATATATATATTTTTTTTTTTTTTTTTTTTTTTTTTTGTTTTTGTTTTGTTTTGTTTTGTTTTATGTGAAAAAAGTAGAATGGTCCAAGTGTATTAAAAATTAAATGTTATAATGTAATTGTATAAGCCTATATATAGATGAACATATGTATATAATATTTCACTTTACATATTTATTTAAAAATTCGTTATAACTGTTGCATGGATTTAACAATTTGTAACGTTTCTAATTTTGCAATGTCAAAATTTTATAATCTCAAAAATATGAAAACCGAAATGTTTATAAATATTATATATTTAAGAATATTATAATTTGTATGTGTATTGTCCTTTTTATATTTGTCATTTATTTTTTAGTGTCTTTTTTTTTTTTTTTTTTTTTTTATTATTATTTATAATAGAAATAATAATATATACCTTTAATCCGTCCTTCTTATATATATATATATATATATATATACATATATGGGTATATGTATATGTTAAAATTATTTATTCACTATTACATTTAACACATGGGATCTAATACAGGGTTTAATCCGAAAAATGCCGAGAAAAAAAGAAGCAGCATATTTAGCGATTTAGAAATTCCGCAGGGTGATGTGAAGAAAAAAGCTAGTATATTCAATAATATGGAAAAGAAGAAAATGACTATATTCAAGAAGACAAAGGGTGAAAATAATGAAGAGAAAAAAAAAAGAAGCATATTTAATAATAATAACAATAATAATAATAATAATAATACAATGAAAATTAACATATTTAATAATAATAATGAAAAAAAAGAAAGCTTTTCAATTAATGGAGATGAAAAGAAAAAAAGCTTTTCCATTAATGGAGATGAAAAAAAAGAAAGCTTTTCCATTAATGGAGATGAAAAAAAAGAAAGCTTTTTAATTAACAAAGATGAAAAAAAAGAAAGCTTTTTAATTAACAAAGATGAAAAAGAAAAAAGCTTTTCCATTAATGGAGATGAAAAAAAAGAAAGCTTTTCCATTAATGGAGATGAAAAAAAAGAAAGCTTTTCCATTAATGAAGATGAAACAAAAAAGAGCTGTTCAATTAATGACGATGAAAGGAAAATTAGTATATTCAGTAATAATGAAAAAAAAAAAAACAGCATATATAGTGATACGCAATCTTCTAAGAGAGAAGATGAAAAAAGAATTAGTATATTTAGTGACTTAGAAACATCAACTAATATAGATGATATATCTTCCAAGAGGAATTCACAAAAATTATCAGTATATGGAGATAATAAATTAAAAAAAGGTTCTTTATTAAGTCCTAAAGTGGATAATTATAGGAATACAATTGATAATATAAATGAAATAAATGATATAAAAATTATTGTAACAAGTGATGAGAATTTACATACGCTACCATCTGGAGCTGTTGGTAGACGTGCTCCTTTAAATCCTTTTTCATCTCCTATTCTTGGAAAATATAGAAGAAAGAATAAAAATGCAAAAGCAAAAGTCAAAGATCCAAGATTAAACAACAATCCTTTGATAGGCAGATTAACAGTATGTATATCAACCACTGCTATATTGTTTTGGGTATTTTTTGCGGAAATGGTTTTTAATTATAATACATTTAATGGGAGATGTATATCGAAAGTTTTATACCCTATTTATACTGAAAATGTGGTTCTTAAGAGGCAGCCGTTTTTTGTATTCTTAGGATATGGTGCATGTGAATACAATTTAGATGAGTCTGCATCTAATAGACATTTTATTGGTTCTAAAGCATCCGATGAAGGGTGGCCTGGAGATAAAGTAGAAGAAAATCCAGATGGTAGAGGATATGCTAACTGGGATTCTGTAAATAATCGTGTATATAATTTATTAGGAGGTTTAAATACCAATTATATAAGAAATTATGGGGAACTATATAGATTATTTTGGTCTATGTATTTACATGGTGGATTCATGCATATTTTATTTAATGTAATTTGTCAAATTCAAATCTTATGGATGATTGAACCTGATTGGGGATCCATTAGAACAGGTCTTTTATTCTTTATTTCTGGTGTAACCGGGAATTTATTATCAGCTGTTTGTGATCCTTGTGGTGTTACTATAGGTTCTTCGGGTTCTTTATATGGTTTAATAGGAGCTTTATTTGCGTATTATATTGAATATTGGAAAACGATTCCAAGACCTTGTTGCGTTTTAATTTTTATGTTCCTTGTAGTAATGTTTGGAATTATTGTAGGAATGTTTGGATATACAGATAATTATGCTCACATAGGGGGTTGTCTAGGTGGTGTTTTATTTGGATTTTCGACTATTACAACTGTGTCAGCTGCTGATAAATGTACCTTAGGAGAAAGAATGCTTGTGTCTGCTCCTTTCTCTTGGTTTCTTTCAAATGAAACAAAGGAACTAATAATTGCAAAAGCAAAAGACAAAAAAATCAAAGGAGAAAATTTCAGAAAGAAACAACTAGCTAATAAAGTACATAAAAATGATGCTCTTCATGTAGCTATGGCTGTTATGAAAAATAGAATAAATGATGAAGGTAGACCTCCATGTCGCATGAAATTAAGAGAATGGATAGTACGTATCACTGCTGCATCAACATTAATTATTATGTGGATAGTTTTATTTATTTATTTGTTAAATGAAAAGGCATACAAATCATATTCCCCATTGGGACAAATAAAATTCTCTGGTGTCCATTCATGTTATTGTTGTCAAATAGTAAAGAATAAATTTACTTACATTAAGGTAAATGATTTTTATTGGTGTTTTACAACTGAAGAAGCAACAAGATATTATTGTAATAAGTAGATTGACACGTGTCATATGGTGAAAAAAAAAAAAAAAAAAAAAAAAAAAAAAAAAAAATATATATATATATATGTATATATATATATGTATACATATTATTTTTTTTTATAAGAGAATGAGATAATCCATATCACAATCATTTTCTTTTCTTTTTTTTTTTTTTTGTATAATTTTTAAGACAATACACCTATAATGATATTTAAAAAATAAAAAAAAAAAATAGGAAAATTACCTGAACAGTTCATACAAATTTGGACTAACCAGAAAAAAAAAAAAAAAAAAAAAAAAAAATAGCTATTTGGGGTATATTCGTTACACATAAAACAACTATGTTGATTTTACATAATTATATTTTTATAATTCTATATTTTTCATTTTTTTATTTTTTGTTTTCTTAAATATTTGTACAAAAAAAAAAAAAAACAAAAAAAACAAATTTAAATATTTATGTGTGTCACTTATAAAAGATATAATAATAATATATATATATATATATATATATATAATAATACTAAATATTGAATATGAAATAGGCATACAAAAAAAATATATATATATATGTATATATATATATATATATATATATATATATATATATGTATATACTTTTGCGTTTTTCATCTTTCATCTTTCAATTTTCATATTTCATATTTCATTTTAATTTTATTATATTTTTTTAATTACATTTAACTAGTAAAAAAATTTAAAAAGTTGTAAAATTTCAAAAAAAAAAAAAAAAGAAGATATTTAAATTATTCACAATTAAAAAAATGCTTGATATTATCTATGGTTGTTCTTAATAACGTTGAGAAATAGACAGGTCTGGAGTTTGTACCTGTATTAGGGAAAATACGAAGTATAAATGAATAAATATTAAATGAAAATATATTTTAAAACATTTCACATAAATAAAATATATACGGATATATATAATATATATATATAAAATTATAATAATCCAAAAAATAATAATGTTCATTTGTTTTCTCCTAAAAAGAAAATTTCAAACAAAAAATAAGAACAAAAAAGGAAAAAAAAAAAAAAAAAAAAAAAATATATATATACATATATATATATTTTAGTTTTAACATGTATATATTTTATTTCTCTTTCGAATTCATATTTTCATTTTTAACCATTATAATCTACTTGGTACCAAGGTAGCAAACTCTGAAAGAAGGCTATTAACAAATTACTATTTAAAGAAATATAATAATCTGATGCTCTGTTAGTTACGTTTGGAGTATATGATCTATTTTTTTCCATTAAAAAATCAGGGAGTAAATAATTGTGTGATTTGAATTCTCCAACTCTAACATGTTTATATTTATTTATATCTAATAATGCAATCTTTTGGCAGTACTCTTTTCTTACCTCGTCAATTTCTTGAGATACTAAAAAATAAAAAAAGAATGAAAATGCAGATATATTATTATATAAATGTTGTGGAATGGTTATTAAACATAAAACATAAAACATAAAACATTAGACATATAAAATGATCACCCAATATAAATATAAATAAATAAAAAAATATATATAAATATATATATATATATATATATATATATATATATATATATATATATGTGTGTGTATAATTTTTTATATTTTTTTCCTTTTTATTTATTGTTACCCTTTTTGTCTTTGTACATCTCGTGGATGAAACTACTGCACACATGTAACCATGTTATAACTTTTTCTGATTTATAATAAATATTATTTTTTTCTAAAAAGCACGATACAATTTTTTGTACAATTTCATATTCTTCCCGGTTCAGTTGTTGGGTATTTGAAAACGGAGGCGCTGCTAATATATCCTGGAATAGATAATCATATATTGTTTGTTTTACAATTTTTGTTGCCTTGAAATTATTATAATTAAGAAATGTTTTTAAAAAGCAAGGATACTGTAGGAGTGCTCTAATTAAAAACAAATGTGCACAGAAGGAAAGTGAATAATTTTGGTTATTATCTTGATTTTGTTTTGTATCATGTATGTTATTTTGACATGTTTGATTTCCAGTATAATTTATTTGATGATTCGATTTATAACAAATAAATCTTATATTAAAATGTGGAATCAAATATTTACATTCTTCATATGAGAAAGAATGAATTATATCATCCTTTTTAATAAGTTTGATGTCGTCAAGATTAAGATGAGTATTCATTTTTAAATATAAAGACATGGGTATAGCAAAAGCAAAATTTGGAAGTATGAAATGTAATCTAAGTTCATAGTTATTAAAGATATATAAATTGTTTTGCTTATTCATAATAATAGATTGTTTGTTTTGTTCATTTATAAAAATATCACAATGTTGTGATGAAGATGTCAAATTATTTTTTAATATATGATTTTCATTACAATTACTTGTATGTGTATCCTGTTCTTTATTTGAATTATAAGAATTTTTATTTTTTTGTGTAGATGATTGATTTTGGTTTGTTGACATTTGATTATTTGAAGAAATATTATGATCATGTTTATTAGATTCTACGTTAGTTTTATTTATATTATGTTCTTGAATTTCTGTATTAATATTATTTATATTATCCATGTTATTTTTAAGTAGGTTGCTTTCGATGTGATTCGGAGTGATGCTATTTTGTTGGTTCATTAAGGAGGTTACTATTTGATTATATGTGTTAGGTGGTATTACAGATTGGATATTTTGTATTATAAAATTAAAGGAGAAATATAAAAGGAAATCATATAAATTACATTTCAAAATAATATTATCGATTCTTAATAATATACTACATAAATCATTTGCTAGATCTATTTTACATAAAAGTTTTGCGATTTCTAATGATGTAATTGTACAGGCTTCATTTTCTAATGATAGCATATGCATATATAAAGATTTGAATAAACATTTATTATCATAGATATATGGATTAATAAAAATATTAAAATTTTTATTTAAAAAGTTTGGGTGGAAATTAATATGAAAAATATTTTGTAACAACAAAATAGACATTTTAATAAATTTATTAGCAACTTCATAGTTTCTCGTTTCATTATAATATTCGGCTAGTACAAGTAATGTATCAACATGAAATGGATATTTTTTTACTAATTCATTCATTGCTTGTATATCATGAGTATCTAATAATAAATAAAATAAATTTTCAGCATCTAAATATAATTTATTTTTTTCAATCTTAAATTCATTATCTTTATATATCATAGATAAAGGTGGTTGAACTATTTTTGTTGTAAAATCTTGTATTATCCAATTCTTCAAATATTTTATTTTGCTTTTCTGAATATACTTATTTTCTTTAACAAAACTTTTACCAAATATTCTTTTTAATTCTATATTAACATCGAAATTGTTTTTTTCTAATTTTAAGCAGTATTCATATTTTTCATGTGTGCATGTAGAAAGTTGAAGCTCCATGGATTCCTCTTCATTATTATCATGAATACAATGATTATTACAATTATTATTAGAATAATTTTTATTATCACATTTGTTCTTACTTTTGTCATTATCTAAAGCATTGTTCATAAAATATTTTTCCCCTTCACCTTGTAAAACATTAATTTTGTTATATACAGGATTATCATCTGTATGATGATGATGATGATGATGATTATTACATATTTGATTATTTAAATTATTTTTTCCCTTGTTATTTTTTTTCTCTTCTTTATTTATTTCATTCAATATATCGGATATTTCATCGTCTACATTTTTTTTTTTTTTTTTCTTTTTCTTTTTTTTCTCTTCCACATTTTGGGTTGTTTCAAAATGGTTATCAAGTCGTTTTTCAAATGTATTATTTTTTTCGAATGTATCATTTTTTTTATTTCCTTTTTGTTTCCTTGTTGAATTTGTATGTTCACTATTCTTTTTCTCTTCACCATTATTTATATCACCATTTGTATTGTGGCTTATTACACTGTCATCACTTTCTGATGACATTAAATAAGTGAAAGCATTTTTCTTTTTTTTCCTCTCCCCTAATTTTAAAGATGAACTTTCCTCTTCTTCTTCTTCTTCTTCATTAATTTTTTTTATTTCATCTTTGGTTTTCTCTTTTAAAAACTTTTTCAGTAGTCTGCTAGACATTCTATTATTAAAAAGAAAAAAAAAAAAAAAAAAAAAAAAAAAAAAAAAAAAAAAAACACACAGAAATATATATATATTTATATATATATTATATATATATTTATATATATTTATATATATATTTATATATATATTATATTTATATATATATATTTTTTTTTTTTTTGAATATGAAACCTTTCAAGGGGCAGAAAAAGAAAATACGCTCTTCAAAATTTATTTGAAGAGTATATTATTATCTTATTATTTACAATAAAAAAATTTTTTTTTTTTTTTTTTTTTTTTACTTTTAAATATATATATTAATGTTCTCTACACTTTAAAAAAAAATATTATACATAAATAAATAAATAAATAAATAAATATATACATATATATTTTATTGTTATTATTTTATATATATAAAACTTAATATATTTTTTAAATAAAGATTGTAACATTAATTTTATATACGTTGAAAATAATATATCAAAAAAAAAAGGTACAAAAAAAAATAAAGAAAATAATAAATATATACATAAATATATATGTACCATTTATTTTAAAAAAGATTGCATATTCTCAAATTTGAAAAACACAAATATAATATTAATGTATAAAATATATACATATATATATATATATATATATATTATATATATAATATATTTTATATAGATATTATTATATATTTAAAACAACGAACAAATTGAATAATATCAAGCATGTTTATTATTATTTTATGAGAAGCAGAATACTTAAAAAGAAAAAGGCTTATAACTAAAAAAATAAAAAATAATAAAACCAAACATAAGAAAATAAAAAAATAAAAAAATAATATAAAAAAATAAGAAAATAAAAAAATAAAAAAAAATAAAAAAATAAAAAAAAATAAAAAAATAAAAAAATGGATGAATGCAACAAATTATTATGAGAAAAGTGTCATCATCTTAAATGTACAAAAAGGAAATATAAAAAAATGAATATATAATATATATATATATATAATATATTTATATATATATATATATATATATATATACAGTATGCTATTTTTTTTTTTTTTTTTTTTTTTTCGTACATTGAATGTTTCAATAAGTAACATATGGCCTTCATTCAAATATTTACCAAAAAAAAAAAAAAAAAATAAATAAATAAATTAAATATGTTTAACAACATATATATAATATATATATATAATATGTATATTTAATATATATATTATATATGCATATTTAGGTATATAACATTTTGAGTTAATAAAAAAATAATTTGTAATATAACTATTTTGGCGCTCATGCTAATTTTTTTTTTTTTTTTTTTTTGTTATATTTTCTTTTTATTTTATTTATGTACTTTCATTTTTTTAATTGTTTCCATCTACCGATTTTGTTAAATTTAAATCATAGTACGTATTGGTCTCTAAAAAGAAGTTTGATGGGTTCTTCGTATGATCATGTTCTTCTTTTATGTTTTCCAAAGAATGAATTGTGTTTTTGTTCTTTATATTTTGTGAATTACACAAGACATTTGAATTGAAGTGCACACTTAAACAAGTCGTATTTGTAAGAACTATTTCATTTGAATAATTTGGATTGTTGAAAATGTTCCCACAATTGAAATGTTGAAAAAAATTCTTGTAGAAATTGGTGCTCGAATAATTATTATGACAAATGTTATTATTTATATCATCATTGTTGTTATTTTTGTTGGTGTCCTCTCCATTATTTTGCTTTACATTATTTTGATTTCCATTATTTTGCTTTCCATTATTTTGATTTCCATTATTTTGCTTTCCATTATTTTGATTTCCATTATTTTGATTTCCATTATATTCCTTTCCATTATATTCCTCTCCATTATTTTGATTTCCATTATTTTCCTCTCCATCCCCTTTCTGGTAGAAATAATTAATATAATCTACATAATTTTCATTAAGCTTAAAAAGGTTTCTAAACCCTTCCTTTATCTTCGATGTAAATGTATGTTTGTTATTTTGTTTAATTTGGATGGAACACCTAAGTTTTCCATTATTTTCCTTTACAAGTAAATTAATTTTTTGACGACTTTTTTTTAACATAATTATTTGTGTGAGCATACTATTTGTTATTTTAAATTTTTTTAAATGTGTAAAGAAATGATCATCTTGAAAAAGATAATCGATAAAAGGCGTTTTGGTTATAGCTTTTAAATATGTTAAAGCTTCATCAT
>NC_004326.2:257500-277500 GCF_000002765.6 Plasmodium falciparum 3D7 | reverse complement strand
ACAATGCATTTTTTTTTGCCATCGTATCCTTTTTATTATTTACTATATGTACATTTTTTACACTTGTATTATCATCACTATTTTTCTGCTTCCCAATCAAAATATTTTCCTTTTTCTTTTCATTGGTTATCGTTTCATTACAATTAACTGTAATTTGTTTCAAAGTTTGATTATTTTTTTTTATGCTTACCAATGTTTTATTTTCCATATCATCCTTTAAAGTATCGTCATTATTATATGTCTCTATTTCATATGTTTGTTCGCCATTATTTTTTTTATATTTCTCTATTTTATTATCATCGTCATTTGATGATTTTACTTTTGCATGTTCCTCTTCTTGTTTTATTACACTTTCTTTATTTTTAAAAAATTCTGAACAAGTCAGAATTTTTTCCTCATTTTGGCTATTTTGTTCATGTACTTCCTTTTGTTCTGTTTGATCATCACAATTTGAAATAGTATCTTTTAAAATATGAGATAGATGATTATTATGAATTGTCACGTTATTCTGATCATTGTTATTTATAGAATTTGTATAATTTTGGTTTACCTCTTTATTAACATTCATTTTTTCTTCATTTTTTTTTGTTTCGTTTTTATTTATTTGGTTTTTATTCTCTTCATTTTTATTCTCTTCATTTTTATTCTCTTCATATTTATTCTCTTCATTTTGATTCTCTTCATATTTATTTTCTTCATTTTTATTCTCTTCATTTTTATTTTCTTCATTTTTATTTTCTTCCTTTTTATTTACTTCATTTTTATTTACTTCATTTTTATTTTCTTCCTTTTTATTTACTTCATTTTTATTCCCTTCATATTTATTTTCTTCATTTTTATTCTCTTCATATTTATTTTCTTCATTTTTATTCTCTTCATTTTTATTTTCTTCATTTTTATTTTCTTCCTTTTTATTTACTTCATTTTTATTTACTTCATTTTTATTCTCTTCATTTTTATTTTCTTCCTTTTTATTTTCTTCCTTTTTATTTACTTCATTTTTATTCTCTTCATTTTTATTTACTTCCTTTTTATTTTCTTCCTTTTTATTTTCTTCCTTTTTATTTTCTTCCTTTTTATTTTCTTCCTTTTTATTTACTTCATTTTTATTTTCTTCCTTTTTATTTTCTTCCTTTTTATTTTCTTCCTTTTTATTTACTTCATTTTTATTTTCTTCCTTTTTATTTTCTTCATCCGTAAAAACTGGGCCAATACTTGCTCCGAATTTTTCAATTTTTGACAATTCAATGTCATACTCACGTACTTGTATTTCTTCACAAAAAATAACTTTACTATTTCTTGTGTTTCTTTTTTTTTTTTGAATTATATTATTTAAGAGATTGAAATTGGAGGAATTTGCATCTTGTGTGGTTACCTCCTGCTTATTAATATTTTTATGATCATCAATATTATAATAACCATAATGCTTATTATTATTATTATTATTATTATTGTCATCTTTAATTTCGTCTTTTTCTGTGTGTGATTCTTTAATACTTAGGGACTCACATTTTTCCTCTATTAAGACTTTTTCCACACTTTTATCTTCATCTTTTTCTTTTTCGTTTTCCATTTTTGTTAATGAACAAACGTAGTCATTGCTATTTATAAAAGGAGTGTGTACTAAATTTGAGGGAAGTGTCCTTGAAGGGTCAGCACCAGAATTTTTATGAAAATTTGAACAATGCTCTGTCAACATATTATAATGATAAAAATACATATTTACACACAATGGACAATGATAATGTGGATCGATTAAAATTTTTTTTGTTTTTTTTTTCTTCTTTTTAATTCCTTTATTAATATAATGCATATTTGTTTTGCTTTGTTCCATATCTTCTTTTTCGTGTATTAATTTACAAGGGAAAATAATATATCCTCCAAGAATTTTTCTATTCATCCAATGTTCATTTAAATAATGTGTATAATTTTTTATATAACTATTTGGAGGATAATATTTTTTATCACATAAGGGACATAGAAATTTTTGCCAATCTGGTTTCCCGTATATTAATCTTTGATCTTCTAACGAATGGAAAGCTTCGATTCGTAACGGCATGACAGGAGATCTATGCATTTCTTTATAAATATTGGTTATATATGGTATATCACTATTTAATTTTTCTGCTTGAACAATAGCATTTCTATTATTTGAATTATAATTATTCTCATTATTAATATGTATCTCAATATGTTCATTTATATCTGTATTTAATTTATTTTTATTCATAATAGTTTCTTGATTTAAAAATATATCATATTTGTTTGTTTCATATAATATTTCTGATTGTCTTTTTTCTATATCATTATTAATAATTCCAATTTCATTTAATTCTTTATGTGAACATTTATCATATTGTATTTTTGTAATATCATTATATGTACAATTCATATCACCTTCTCTATTTTTTTCATTTTCATTATTATCTATAGGGCGATCCATATTTACCGGTTCATGTATTGTTACTTTTGATTCAATATTTAAAGATATTTCTTTTAAGGAATTTAAATTAGTATTATCATTTTTTATTATATGATCTTCATTTATTTGTTTTTCATTTAAATCATATTCATTATTGTCACATACAAAATGATCTCTTTTATTTATATGTTCTTCAAATTCTTTTCTAACTATAATATTTGATGGTACTACCAAATTATTTTTTTCGTACATACTTAAAATATTACATTTTAATTGCGCTTCTTCAGGATCATTTGATGATATTTTCTTGTTACTATTTTTCATGTTATCTTGTAGATCTAATTCATTTTGTTCATGTTCACAATATTCAATTGAATTATGATTATTAGATATGTTTTTTTTTATAACAGTAGTATCATTTTGACATATGAAGTCTTTTATTCTATCATATGTTTCTTCTATATTATTCATTTCTTTGTTATCTTTTTCATTTGTAAAATTATCTGCTATGCAAAAATCATCTTGAGGAGAAACGTTTCTTTCGTTTTTTTTTATTGTTGTTGTGGGAACATGTATCTGTACAAATTTAGATATGTCTACTTTGTTAACTATGTCGTTATTTATAAGATTAATTATTTCGTTATCTATTATATCTTTATTAATCATTTCGTTATCTATTATATCTTTATTAATCATTTTTTTATCTATTATATCTTTATTAATCATTTCATTATCTACCATTTCGTTATCTATTATATCTTTATTAATCATTTCTTTATTTACCATTTCTTTATCTACCATTTCTTCATGGCTTTTTTTTTCAAATTCTTCATATTCTTGATTTTCTCTATTCTCATCGAACTCTTTCAAAACATCTGTTGTAAGACTACTATTATCATCAACACTATAATGAAAATTATAATCATTATTATTATTATTATTTTCGTCATTTTCATTATTGTCACTGTTGCTAGATTTCTTACTGTCTTCATTGTTTTTGTATAGATCTAAAAAAAAGGCAAAATAATAATTTTTCATAATATTGTAATAATTATAATTACGAGATTTACTATCTCTCTTATGTCCTTTCTTATGTTTACGACTTTCGTTATTAACATGCCTATGATTATTATATGTATGATCCTCCTCATTCTCACAAATATCATGCCTATTATGTTGAGATATATCATGCCTATTATGTTGAGATATATCATGCCTATTATGTTGAGATATATCATGTCTATTATATTCAGACATATCATGCCTATTATATTCAGACATATCATGACTATTATATTCAGACATATCATGCCTATTATATTCAGACATATCTACGTTATCATTCATACATATTTCTTCCCCCAAATTAATATTACCATTACCACTATTAATATAACTATTTTTATCAACTTCAAAACTACTATTATTTATGGATGAAAATGGCGCCATATGCACTTGCCTACATTTAGAACTATTTTTGTTTACATTATCCGAATATTCATTATTGAAAATGTTTTTATAATTGTTATAATTTTTTTTATTACTGTTATTTTGAGAAAACCCTGTTTTATATTCATCAGATAATGATATATATTCTTTTTCTTTTATAGACATTTTCGAGATATTTTCTTGTTCATTATTTTGTATTCTATATAATTCTTTTAAAAAGTTATATTCTTTCATCTCATCAGAAGAATATGTGTGCACAACTTTTTCCTGATCACCTGCACTGTTCATATGTTTTTTAGAACTAGCCAAAGCAGTCGAGTTTAGATATTTTTTATTATTTACTTTTGATTTTTCATAATTTTCTTTTAAATTTAAATGTTTTATTAATTTAATATTATGATCATCATTGGAAGAGTAAATATTACTTTCATAAAAATCATATAAAGGATTATTAAATGAGTTTCTAAAATGATTATTTTTACATTGATCCTTTGTTACATTTTCACCTGACCTGTTCATGTGTTTTTCATCAAGTGTTAATAAATTTTGATTTTCTTCATTCCTGATATGATTGTTGAGATGTTTAGAATATTTTCCAAGGAGATCATTATTATTGTTTATATTGTTAGATATTTCATAATCATCACTATAAATATTACAATTATAAGGTTGATGATAATTATGGTGAATATTTTCATTATCAATGTTAATATGATTATTTATATGATTATCTATAAGATTATTTATATTATCTATATTACTATCTATATGATTATTTAAATAATCATTTATATTACTATCTATATGATTATTTAAATAATCATTTATATTATGATCTATATGATTATTTAAATAATCATTTATATTATGATCTATATGATTATTTAAATAATCATTTATATTATGATCTATATTATTATTTAAATAATCATTTATATTATGATCTATATGATTATTTAAATAATCATTTATATTATGATCTATATTATTATTTATATTATTGTCTATATTACTGTTGATATCATATTCATTTTTATTAATATAGCTATAATTCGTAATTGTGCTACGATATTCACAAGTGTCGTTATAATTATGTCCCGTATCATCATTTTTGTTTGTTACGTGTTTAAAATATTTATCTCTTACTTTTTTTACAAAAACATTGTAAAATTTTTTATTTTCTTCATTATTTATATCTGATATATTTTGTATAAAATTTTTAATATCTGTCAAAGTGACCACTGAATTGTTATTATTATTTTGTAAAATGTTTGTATATATATTACATTCTTCATTATTATGTGCATCACTTTTATAACTATTGATTAAATTGTTTTTATCTAATGGGTGTATATACTTTGTAAAATAATCAGAATCTGTATGATCATTTTGATATAAATTCCCCTTACAAGAATGTTTTTTTTTTAATTTAGAAGATGTGGTATTTGATTTTTCCGTTGCATTATTATTGTTATCAAGATAATATAAAATATTTTCTACATTTTCTATATTGTTTATATTTTCCATATTTGGTATATTTACTTCGTGTTCATGTTCTTTATGAATGTGCATATTATTTTGTATGTCATTTATTTTATTATTGAGTATATATTTACAGATAAAATTTTTAAAGTCTTGTTCTATAGATTCGGTTTGTTGATAATTATTTTTATAATTTTTATGATCATGATGATATGTATTCATATGATTGTTTATATCTATATGTTCATCACAAAGAGATGTATTTTCTACATTATTATTAAATTGGTTCTTATTTATGTGATTATTATGATTTATAATCATTTGTTTTAATAGTATATTTGAGGTTAGAAGTTTAATTATTTCATTATCTATAAAGGAAGAGTTTATAAGTTGGTTCATATTATATTCATTGGAATATTCACTTTTATTTTTATCTATGTCTTCATATATATCGCTGTGATCATTAAACATATTTACTTTTAATTGTTCATTTTGTTCATATTTATGGGTATCATGATTAATAAAATTGGATATCGTTCCCACATCACTATTATTATTATTATTATTATTATATATATAATTGTTCATGTGATTAGATAGGGGAACATAGTCATCCTTATAATTAATAGAAGAATTATTTTTATAATTCTCAACAAGACAATCCATTTCCTCTTGGTCATTCACAAAAAGGTTGTGATGATTTTTATCAAAATTATCTAAAATAAGTGAGTTTAAGGATATATTAAGATTGTCGTTATTAAAATTTATATGATCATCATTGTTTAAAGAAAGTGGAGAATTGTTATGGTTCAATATGAATTCATCGAAAAGATTTGTTTTTGAAGAGATTTTTTTTTCATTAGCAAGAATATATTGATCATCATACTGATTATTATTATTATTACTATTATTACTATTATTATTGTTATTATTATTATTGTGTCTGTAGCTATTTTTAGTATTTGTATCACCAGTTTGATAATCGTTTAATAAAATATGTTGATTTGTTAAGCTTTGAACAATGTGAACATATTTTTCCTTATTTTTCTGAATAGACATAATATCATCATTGTTATGATATGCATGTGATTTTTTACTTTTATTTTTATCCTTAGATTTATAAAACAATGAAACAAAATTTTCAATTTCTTCTTTTTTTGGTATTGTATTATTTGGATACATAAGACTATTTATATATTTATCATTTAAATTTTTTAAAATATTTGAATTTTTTAATTTTATTTTTTTTTCATTTTGTGAGTTGGATAACAAATTAGTACATTTGACATTTTTTTTTTTTTTGTAAGAATTATTTTTATTATTATTGGATGGATACATATCCTTATTATTATGATTATCCTGGTTAAATTCTTTGTTTATTGTGTAATTATTATTGTAATGAATTTTATGTTCAAGAGATTTATGATCACAATTATTATTATTATTATTATTGTTATTATTTTCATGTGTATGATGATTTCTCAAAATTTTAGGATCCTCTTCCTTTTGCATGGAATAACTTGTCGTTTTTCTCTTTTTATTATTGCTTCTTAAAAAATATGGATTATTTCCCGTATTTATGAATATTTCACTTGTATTTGTACAATTATTATTTTTGATTTCAACATTTGAAATTTGCTGATCGTTTGGGTTTTCTTTTTTTCTTTTTTTCATTTCTTCTTGTTCTTTTGGTACTTCTTGTTCTTTTGGTACTTCTTGTTCTTTTGGTACATCCTGTTCTTTTGGTACACCGTGTTTTTTTGGTACATCTTGTTCTTTTGGTACCTCTTCTACTTTTTGTACTTCTTGTACTTTTGGTACCTCTTCTACTTTTTGTACCCCTTCTACTTTTTGTACCCCTTCTACTTTTTGTACTTCTTGTACTTTTGGTACTTCTTCTACTTTTTGTACTCCTGTATTTTCTTGTGAATTAATAAGATTGTTGGATATAAGATTCATATGGGATGTTTCACATAAATTATTTCTTATGGGTAATACATTTTGTTCATTTTTTTTTTCCCATGCTATATGATCATACATATTGGTAGATACACATTTTGATATTTCACTTTGATTTTGACTTTGATTTTGACTTTGATTTTGAATTTGATTTTGATTTTGAATTTGATTTTGATTTTGATTTTGACTTTGATTTTGATTTTGATTTTGAATTTGATTTTGAATTTGATTTTGAATTTGATTTTGAATTTGATTTTGAATTTGATTTTGAATTTGATTTCGATTTTGATTTCGATTTCGATTTTGATTTTCTTTTTTGTGTATATCTATATGAATATAATTATTTTGTCCTTGTATATTTTCTTGATCCTTTTTAATATTTAAAGAAAAATTTTTTTTTTCTCCATTCTGTTTACTTTTTGTATGATGAAAATATTTATTATTATTGTCAATATAATTATTATGAATAATATAACTAGTACTAGATTTATTTTTATTATTATTATTATTATTATTATGGTCATCATTTGTGTTGCTGTTTTTATTATTTTCTAGGGAAATAAATTCTTCGTGTTCCATTTTATATTTATCATTGTGTATATGATTATGTGAAAGGATATGATTATTTTTATTTTTATCATCATCATTTTTATTTTTATTACAACTTATTAGGAACACATTACTGATGTCCAAGGACTCATTCTCATTATTGTTTAAAATAAAATGGTTACTATCTTCTTTTACCATTTCCTCTTTTTCGTTATCATTATCGTTTTTAAGAATATAATCTTTAATTTTGTTTTTTACATTTTCGCATGATGTCATACTTTGATCTGTTATATTCTGAATTATTGAACTTGGATTTGTCATGTTTTTATTTAATTTTTTTTCATTATTCAGCACTTTTTTATTATTACACAAATTAGAAGGCCATGCAACTATGAAGAAGAAAAAAAAAAAAAAAGAAAAGAAAAAAATTATAATATTATAAAATTATAAAATAAAAATTAAATTAATGATATATGAATTATATATTTACAAAGAAAAAAAAAAATAAAGAAAATATAATATAACAGTAGAAATATATGAATATATATATATAAACAAACATATATGCGAAAAAAAAATTATGCTACTTTAATAATGATTAATGGATATATAAATTAAATATAGGGAAATAATAAAATATAATTATAATATATATATTATATATATATATATATATATATATATATATATATATATGGGGGGAGTTAAAAAAAATAAAATAATAAATATAAATATAAATATAAATATATATTTATATTAACTGTATATTATTAAACATCTACAATAATTAGACAACAAAAAATATAAATATATATTTATATTATATATATATATATATATATATATATATGATGTAATAATAAAATTTTTTTTTTTTAATATTTTTATGTGGCAAAAAATAAATTAAATAAATGAATAAATAAATATATATAATAAACATGATAAAAAAAAAAAAAAAAAAAAGTACAGCGAATAATACATATATATAAATATATTTATTCATTTAAAAAAAAAAAAAAAATATATATATATATATATATATATATATATATATATATATAATAAAATAATATTAACTACAGATAAAAAATAAAATAAACCCATAGGTATTAATTAATAAATATATTATATATATATAATATACATTAACATATACACATATATATATCATTATATTTATCTTTATTTTTGTAATACCTGGTTTTTCCTTAGCTCCTGATAGGATATTTTTTTTTGTTGAAATGTTTGGAGTTGTGACTTTTTTCATAAAAGTTTTTTGATTCCCATTTTTAAGTTGTGATAGTTTACCTTTAAGACCAGTTTTTATTAATTTATTATGATATGCTGAAGAAAGAATAGTAGTGTGATGATCTGTTTTATTATTTTTTTCTTTAAAATTATAAATTGGATTTATAGTTTTTTTGTGTAAGGATGTTTTGTTTATATTTCCTTCTTGTTCACTTATATTATTTGTTATTGTATTTATTTTGTTGTTTATTTTTTTTTTAAAAAATAAAAGTTTTTTTTTTTTTGGTTCAATTATATTATTATTTGAATTTATATTTGTATTCTGGCAAATAATATTATCATTATTGTTATTATTATTATTATTATTATTATTATTATTGTTATTATTATTATTGTTATTGTTATTGTTATTGTTATTATTATTATTATTATTATTATTATTATTATTATTATTATTATTATTATTATTATTATCATTATTATTATCATTATTTTGTTCATATGAATAAAATTTTGAGGTATTATTAATTACTGATAATCCATTTTTTTTTTTTTCTTTTCCCTCTGCTATATAATTACTTTTTTTAAAATTATCCTTTGTTTTTATTTCCATATATAAAGAGTTTTTATGTTGATTTGTTTTTCTTTTATTATTATATAAAAGAACATTATTTTTTAAATTACAATTTTTATCCATATATATATCTTTTGAATTGTAAATATAAATATTATTTTCTTTTTTTTTTTCATTATTTTGAATTGTTTTATTTTCCGATTGTATTATCTTTTCCTCCTCTTTATATGTATCCTTATAATTTTTATTAGCGATATCATTTATTTTAAGAAGAAATAATTCTTTTTTTTTTTTTTCATCCATATGATTCATATTATGATTATTTTGTGCAATGTTATATATTGCGTTATTTTTTTTTTTTTCTATTTGTTTATTTTTGACCAAGATGTTGCTACGACTTGCTGATTTTATATCATTATTTATATGATGAGAAAAATTATTTGTTGTTATATTTTTTTTAGGAAATAATAAAAAAGAGTCCATCGAATTTTTTGAAGTACTTTTTTGTGTTAATTTAGGATTTACTGTACTTCTTTTTATCATTTTATTTTTTATTTCATATATGGGATTCCTTGATGTTTTTTGTACGCTTGTTTTTTTTTTATCACTGTAATTATTATTATGAGTATGTTCACTTGTATTATTATAAATGTCGTTTATATTATTATTGTAATCTTTAATATTATTAACATTTTCATTTATATGTTGATTTCTATTTACTTCATTGTATAAGATGGGTTCATAACTTTTTCTTCTCATCTGCTCAAAGGTTAATCCTTTCCTTACCTCCTTATGATTTATTTTTAAAACATTTTTGTCATTGTTTTTATATGTTGTGTTCATAGTAGGATCCAAGGTGTTAATTAATTTGCCCTGTGTTTGATTTAATGTTTCTTTGTTTTTATTAATATTTATAGATATGTTATCCCCACAATTATATTGATTCCCAATCATTTTGTAATAAATAGATGTATCACCTTTATAATAATAATTATCCTTTTTATTATGTATCTCGTTATTTATTTCTTGATCAAATGTATTATTATTTTTATTTGATCTAATAATATGCCTTCCTTCTTCTATAGAAGTATTGTTAATATTATTTTTTATACATTGAAAAGATGTATCATTAATTTTTTTATTTTTTTTTATTTCATTTTTATTAATATTTGAAATTTTATCACCCTGTTTATTTTTATATGTGTTTACATTATTTAGAATATTTTTGTTACCATTTATATTACTGTTAAAAATAATATTTGATTTATTATTAATATATGATATTATATATGTTTTTTCTTCTTTACAAATGTTTGATGTTTTTATATTAGAATGTATATGTTGAGAGTTGTTATTTATTTCTTTATATATATTACTATCATTATTAATGTAATTATTTTTTTTTTTAGATGTTAACCCTTTGATAACAGGACACACATTTGTATCATCTCTTTTATTATGGTTTATATTAAGAGATTCATTTTTTTTATAATTATTTTTTAAAACATTTTCTTCTTTTTTTTGATTTGAATATGATAATACAATATTTGATTTATTATTAGGAAAACAATCTGCTTCCTTCTCTTGTTCATCAACAATATAAATCGTTTCAGCATAATAATTATTTTTATTATTATCAACATTATTATATTTATTCGTTTGTTTTTTCACATTTCTTACTTTATTATCACCTTCTTTTATCATATGAGAAAGATTTTCTTTTTGATCATGATTTATTAATTTTGTTTCTTCAAATAAATTTAAATTTATGAGTTCCTTTAAATTAATATTATGTTTTATACAAGTAACTTTATCATTTTTTATATTATTACTTTGATCAATTCCTATATCCTTTTTAATATCGTTTATATTATTTCTTCTATCTTGAAAAGAGAAAGAAGAAGAAGAAGAAGAAGAATTTCCTTTGTTCATAATATCAACAGAACATTTTTTCCTATGTACATTAATTATATTTGGTTTACGCATATAATTATTTATCTTATCTTCTGGAAATTTTGTCTTTGTTGTTTTATTATTAAATACATGTCTATCTTTTGTATGTTTTACATTTGTTATGTTCTTTTTAATAAATGTAGAAATAGAAGACTCTTCTTTTCTTCTTCTTAAATGAAGATCATTCCTTTTATTTGTTAATAATTTATTATTGGAACGATAATTCGTTTGAGGAATATCATCACGTTTTTTAATTAGATTAATATTCATTGTATGTATAATAATTTTTTTATATGAACAGGAAATAAACATATACTTAATACTTTAAATCATATAATTTGATTATAAATTGTCATTATGTATTTGTTTTATGTATTTGTTTTATGTATTTGTTTTATGTATTTGTTTTATGTATTTGTTTTATGTATTTGTTTTATGTATTTGTTTTATGTATTTGTTTTATGTATTTGTTTTATGTATTTGTTTTATGTATTTGTTTTATGTATTTGTTTTATGTATTTGTTTTATGTATTTGTTTTATTTATTTATTTTATTTTATTTTATTTTTTCTCTTTTTTCTTTCACTATATTAAAGTGGAAGACTCCAAGAAAAATTATCTCATCATACCTTTTTTTTTTCTTTTATTCATTTATAATTAATAAATTTATATATGTACAGACAAAAAATAAAAAAAAAATATATATATATATATATATATATAATATTTATATATCATATGACTTTGGTAAAATAAGTTCATTTTAATATGTGTGCCTATATTTTTATTAACAAGAATATATCGTTATTACAATGGACAAGATGTTTTAATAATATAAAATAAATATTATTTTTAAATATAAAGTACTTATATTAAGTACGAAGTATATCCTCTATCTATCCATAATAAAATCGTTACATGAAATAAATATATTTATAAATATATTATTTTTATTATTAATGAGTGAGGATATATAAATAGACAGGCGTTCCAAGGTAAACATTACATAAATGTAAATAAATAAATAAATAAATATAAATATATATATATATATATATATATATATATATATGTTATGGACTATAATACAAATATATATATTAAAATATTACATATAATAAATATGAACATACAATATACACACATATATATTTATATTATGTATATATTTATTTTTTAAAAAGAAGGACTCTCTCTCTCTTGAAATATCAACACTTTTTTTATTATATATATATATATATATTTCTCTCTATCTTTATGCCATTTTAAATTAGATAGGCATACATAAAAAATATATATGTAGATATATATATATTTATATATTTTTATATTTATATATTTTTATATTTTTATATTTATATATTTTTATATTTTCGTTTGTACCATGCATAAAATATGATCGCACACTGTTTAAAATACTTATATATTAATATACATTGATGTTTATTTATTTTAACGTATAAATATAAAAGAAGTGATCCTTTTATATTCTAGGAGGAAACATTCAATTATAAAAAATATGTTTTAATATTATATATATATATATATATATATTTTATTTTCTCCTATTATCCTCTTATAATTCGTGTCCACATATATCATACAATTTAAACAAGAGACTGCTTTTCTTTGAAGGTGTAAATACATGAATAAGTTTTTTATTTGAAAATGTAGATGAAAAAAACATCCTATATTAAATTCTCTTTTTATCAATATATTTTTTCATAAGAGAAAGACACACAAATATATATTTATTTATTAATATATATATATATATACATTTTAACAAAAAATTGTATATATTATTGATACAATTATATAGGAAAAGAATTCAACCATTTATTAAATTAAAAAAAAAAAAAAAATACATTTGATTATTTTTATAAAAAAAAAGAAAAAAGGTTACAAATTCATTTTCTGTCATTCCATTATTTCTGTACATGATGTATTTTCATTTTAAAAATAAATTGTTTCTTTTTTCGATTCTCTCTTTTGTCGTTTTTCTTTTTATTCTAAATTATCAAACGTATGCAAGTAGCTGCACTGTTTTAAAGGACAAGCATTTTTCTTTTTATGAGAGGAAAGTAAATTGGAAAGAAATAAAAAAATAAATACGTAAATTGAACCTATGTAATAATATATATATATATATATATATATATATATGTGTGTATATTTTTCTGGTTCAATGATATGACCCTTATATATTTTATTTTATGAGATATTTTTTTATGATGTCCCACCTGTTTGTTGCATTTACTTTTATTTTTTCTTCTCTTCAGATGAAAGAATTGAATATTGCTGATCCTCCTTACACCGTTTTTAATTTTTCCACAGAAGTGTCAAGTGACCATGATATTATTCAAGGTTAAGATAAAAGGAAAGGAAAACAATAAGAACGAATAAAATAAAAAAAAAAAGAATACCAAAATAGAACACAATATTTTCTGTTTTATTTACAATTTATTGAAATAAATTAATTTTTTTGATATATTCATGAAAATGAACTAGCTAAAAATTGTGGTTTTTTTTTTTTTTTTTTTTTTTTTTTTTTTTTTTTTTTTGTGTGTGTGTGTATGTGTAAATTGGAAATATAGCTATTTTTGTTTAGCTAAATAAAAAGGAGCTAGCTAATAAATTAAAAAAAAAAAAAAAAAATACATATATATAAAAATATATATATATATATATATATATATATATTGTTTGTTCCCTTTTTGTCATAGATGAGCTTGAAAAAAAGGAAGTAAGTGAAAATAATATATACACATTGAAGTTGTATTAAATACAATTGTTTTTTTCTTTATCACGAAATAGAGACATATATATATATATATATGTGGGACATTTCATTGAATATTAGAAAATATGGTAAAGATGGATTTATAAAATATATTTTACAAATGTGACACATGGAAATATTTGTATATTTTTGTTCATTAGAAAAAAGCCATGCGAAGATTTAAGTACGATTTGGTATAACATATTATTGAGAGGAATATATATGAAAAGAAAAGGAAATGATATTGAAAAATGAAATATTTATATGTTCTATATATTATTATGTATTTATCGGTTGTATTTCTTACATATATACATATATATATATATATATATATATGTAGGATGAGAAAAGGGATCGGTCGAGTAAAATGTTAGATAAACTTTTAAGTAACGCTATAGATTTTTTTTAAAAGGTCATATAAAAAGGAAATATAAAAATTACTATAACAAAGGGAGACCATACATATGGATACAAATAATAAAAAATATAAATAAATAAATATATATATATATATATATATATATATTAATATATATATCAATATTTATATTATGGTTGAAATTTTCATTTATCGTTTGTAGCTCTTGAATTTTTTTTTTTTTCTACGTGTGTGTTTGTTTTTTAAAAAAAATGAAAAAACATTTTTTTTTTTTTTATGCTTTATAAAAATTTATCCCTATATATACAAATATACATATATACATATGTACATAGAAATGTATATATAAAATATAACATATAAGAACTTAGGTGTAAGCATTAAATATATGTATAAATAAATAAATATATATATATATATATATATATATGTATATATTTTTTTTTTTTAATTTTAATTTTCTTTGATATTAAAAACTTTTTTTGATTTTCCCAATGTGGATTATAAAAAAAGAAAAATGTTAATTCTTAAAAATGTGGAACATACCATTTTGTTAAAAATTGTTAAAAGATCATTTTCTAGAAATGTCAATAATAACAAGTTCGTTATAAAACCTTCATCCTTAAGGATAAGAAGTGATAAAAATAATTTTAATGATATAATAAATAAGTATTTTCCTAATCGGATACTAAAAAAAAGAAAGCAGCAAGATGACTACAGCAAAATGAATGACAAAAATGAAGAAAAGGATAAAAAATATTATCTTTCATCAAAAATTGAAAGGAGATTAAAAATGGAAAAGGTTAATGACCAAAGTAATATTTCATTTTACAATGTTATCCCTAGGGATAAAAATAAAAACAATTATTTATTAGATAGTTATAATAATATAAATAATGATGATAGTACAAATATTAGTGATAATACAAATATTAGTGATAATACAAATATTAGTGATAATACAAATATTAGTGATAATACAAATATTAGTGATAATATAAATATTAGTGATAATATAAATATTAGTGATGATATAAACATTTGTGATAAATTAAACATTTGTGATAATACAAATATTAATTTGTTTGGTTATGATATGACAAGTCACCAGGTACGTGTCGAAGAAAAGGAAAATAACCTAACAAGAAATAATAAGAAGAATGTACTCGAAATAACAAAGGAAGAACATGATATTCAGAAATATAAAAATAAATTACATAAGAAAATATGGATTTTATTAAAAAGGAAAAGTAATGAAAAAGAGTTTGAACATTATTATAATATGTTAGAAAAGTATCCATTAAAAGATGAAGTATCTTATTCAATATTATTACATGGGAAACTTTTAATATCCAAAAGAAAAAAGGATAATGCGGAGAATTATTATGATATTATAAAAGAATGTTTTAAAATACTTAACGAGATGAAAGTTAAAAAAATACATCCTACTTTAGTTCGATTTAATGAAAAATTAGTACTCTCTTATTATGAATTAATAAAATTAAATGTACATCCTTCATATAAACAGTGGATGAAAATTTTAAGAACAGTGTGGTTTGTATCAGCCTTAGTAAAAGCTAGAAGACAGAAATTTATTTTAAGAAAAATGAAAAAAATCAAAAATAAAAATTCGGTTTCCTTGGATAATTTTAATGGCACGTTTAATATACATAACTTGGAATCTCTCTACGTGGAAAATAGGGACCCCCTTATAGCTAATAATGTGCAGCAAGGAATTTAAAAAAAAAAAAAATAAAATAAATACATAAAAAAAAAAAAAAAAAAAAATATATATATATATATATATATATATATATATATATATATAACAAAACAAACAAAAACATGAGTAAAAAAATGGTGGAAATAAAAAATATATAAATAAATAAATATATACATATATATATATATATTATTTTTAATTTTAATTTTTAATTTTTTTAATTTTTAATTTTTAATTTTTGTATTGAATTAACACATTGTATATATCCTGAAAGACGGTATACAATTTGTTGACAGATTTACAACCAGTTATAATTATTTTTCCTGAGACGAAAATTAAGATAACGGATTTTAAATTGGATGTTGGTTTATATCTATATACTAGTCCTGCAAAAAGTTCAGGTTCATAATTACAATATTCTTTATGATCATGTGCTAGTACTTCTAATCTAATTGGAATATTACAATTAGCACTAGCTATAATATTTTCAATTTTGAAATTACAAAATTTCACTTTATCTTTTGTTACGATTTTAATAATTTTTGCAATTTTTTTACATCCCATGATAGAATCTTTTTTGGTTCTAGTACCTGTTAACATAATTCTTCCATTTTTAAAAATAAGAGCAGTACATTGAGGTTTATTCAATCTAATTATAAGAGTATTAATTTTACTAGGATTATATTCAGCATTCCTTATAGAAACCGCAACTAAACGTAAATTAATATCTATGCACAAATTTGCTGATGATATTATATTATGTATATTTAAAGATATATTTTTATGAACCAGTTTATTTTTTAAATCATCTGATTTTTCTTTTTCATTATTATCATATTCTGATGTATAATGTGCAGACACAACATTATCTTGGTTTATATTTTCTAAAAATAATTGGTCTTGTTCTAAAAAATTCATATCCAAAAAATTATTATTATAACTATTATTACTGTTATTTTTTATGGGATCATTACTTTTTATATTATCCATTTGTTTATTTATTATGTTTAATATATCGTTTTCATAATTTTGTTCTTCATAAGCATGGATGTTATCCCCATGGACTGATCCTTCACGTTCATTATTATTACAATCGTTCTCGTTATCGTAATCATTATGGTAATCATTATGGTAATCATTATGGTAATCATTATGGTAATCATTATCGTAATTGTTATCTTTTTTTTTGTCTTTTTCTTTTTCTTCTTTATGCATTATGTCATAATATATAAATATAAATATATATATATATATTTTTTTTTTAATGCATTATAAATATATTATTATTATAAAAAATTCCTCATATAAAATATATACATATATATATATATATATTTATATATATATATGTATGTATAATAATTTATTCTTAATAAAGAAATTATATCCTAATTAATTTTATATATATATATATATATATATCTGTTCATAAATTATAAAAAAACAAAATTATTTTATTGGGGGCACAGAAATATATATAATTTTATATATAATATAAATTTTTTTTTTTTCTGAATATTTAATTTTAAAGTAATGAAAAAATATTATTATATATTAATAAAATAAAAAAAAAAAAAAAAAAAAAAAAAAAAATATATTATATATATATATAATAATATAGTCTTATGTATTATATTATATTTTTATTTATAGGTTATTGCCAATAAATACCTATATATAATATTATACATACATATATATTTTATATATATATAATTTTTTTTATGCTATATGGATAAAAATCCAAATTAAATGTTCTACATAAAAATTATTTGATTTTCAGAAGATGGGATATTATATATAAATATAAAATATGTAAAATGTTACATTACATTTTATATTATATTATATTTAAAAAAAGAAATTATTTTATTTAATATATTTTATAAAAATTTTCTTTTTATATATATAAATTAATATATAAATTATATAAGATATTATAATTATATGAATATAAAATGAATAAATCCATCATCTTATATTGAGTTCGTTCGTTTTTCATTTGTTTATAAAACAGTTTTTTTGAAAGAAAAATTATATATATATTATATATATATATATATATATATATATATATATATATGTAATTTTTTTATATTTTTATTTAATTTTTCAATTTGTTTTTTTGTTTTGCTTTTTATATTACGATGAGAATAGAAAAGTGTTGGTATTGTTCAGGCAATATATATCCAGGTAACGAACTAAAAAATGAAATAAAATAAATAAATAAATAAATAAATATATATATATATATATATATATATATATGTAACAAACAAATGGAAAACATAAAATATAAATATATACATATGTACATATATTTATATATATATATTTTTATTATTTATTGTTTATTTTTTTATTTTTTTTAGGGCATGGTATATTTTTCATACGAAATGATTGTAATGTTTTTAAATTTTGTAGGAGTAAATGTCACAAACATTTTAAAGCTAAACACAATCCTCGTAAAGTAAAGTGGACTAAAATATACAGAAAAGAAAGAAATAAAGAATTAAGTTATGATAAAACGTTTGAATTTGAAAAGATTAGAAATGAACCTATTAAGTATGATAGAGATATATATATAAAAACGATTAACGCAATAAAAAAAATTGATACCATTAAAGAGAAAAGAAAAATGAGATTTTATAAAAATCGTATTATAGAAACGTCTGATAAAAATATTAACTTATCATTAAATTATATTAAGAAGAATCCATTACTTCTCAAAAATACAGAGTATGAAAATGTTATACAAGAATTAACTTTAAATAAACAAGAACGTGATGATACATTAATAATTAAAAATACGTTCGAAGATGATCATATTATATTTACCAAAAATGATCAAGATATTAAATATAAAGCAGATATAAGTACCATCTCAGATAAGCAGGTAAGAAAAGACCCAACAAAAAAGCAAAAAGAAAATTAATATATTAGATAATATGTATAATATATATAATATGTATAATATATATAATATGTATATATATATAATATGTATAATATATATAATATGTATAATATATATAATATGTATAATATATATAATATGTATAATATATATAATATGTATGTATATGTGCATATATGTCATTATTTAATATTTTTCGCATTTTACATTTTACATCTCTTTTTTTTTTTTTTTTTTTTTTTTTTTTTTTTTTTTTTGTTTGCCTGTAGAAATTTAACGTTGAGAAGAATAACAAGAATCTCATATTGGAATGATGTCCTTTTAAAAATATACGACTTTTAAAATATACACACATATATATATATATATATATTATTTAAGATATAATTAATAAAATAATTTGAAATTTTTTGTTTTAAAAAAATATGTATAAATTAAAAAAAAAGAAAAAAAAAAAACAACAAAAAATAATAATATAAATATAAATATATAAATATAAATATATAAATATATATTTTAAAAGACATAAAATTTTTAATTGTGTGAAAATATATATATATA
>NC_004326.2:247500-252500 GCF_000002765.6 Plasmodium falciparum 3D7 | reverse complement strand
TTTTTAAAATAAAAAGGAAAACTAAACTAGAAAAATTAATGGAGGTATATTGTAATAGATTAGGTCAATCAATGGAAGCAGGTATGTGCAAAAAGATACATAATAAATATATATATATTAAAAAAAAAAAAAAATATATATATATATATATATATATATATATATATATATATATTTATGTGTGACCTAGCCATGTGATGAATTTGTTTAGAGATTACAAAAAAATTTTTAAAAATGGGAAACCAACATTGTGTTATACTACATAAAAATATATACATATATATATATATATATATATATATATATTTATTTATTTATTTATTTATTTCATTTTGTAGTTCGTTTTTTATATGACGGAGATCGTATACACGGAGATAATACCCCAGAACAATTAGGAATTGAAGACGGCGATGTTATTGATGCTATGGTTCAGCAAACAGGAGGAAGTTTCTAATTTTATTTTTTAATATATATATATATATATATATATAAATATGTATGTGATTATATATATATTTTTTTTAATATATATTTATTATGTAAAATATTTTTTAAAAAAATACAAATTTTATACTTCCCACACGCACATATATATATTATATATATGTAAAAAGAACTCTTCAATTTTTGTCTGCAATCCTTTTATAAACACAGGGATTAAAATATTCCCCTTAATAATATTAAGGGAATTAATAAATAGATAAAACAATAAGTATAAAAAAAAAAATTAACTGTATAATATATATAAAACCAAATCATTCACATATATATATGTATATATGTATATGTTTGTATATTCTTATATACTTTATATTTTTATATCCTTTTCAATCATAAGGTTCATGTATTTCTTCAAGCGATTCCTTATAAAATGAAGATTATTCTTTGTTTTTTTATATTTTTAAAAAGGTCCCCATCTCACAATTATTTTTGAGCATATATATATATATATAAAGCAAATAATAAGTGTACGGGTCAATATATGCGTACTTATTTAAATAATTAAAATTGATGATTATATTATATAAATGTTGAACGGTTAAATTATATATAAATATATAATATAAATATAATTTATATATATATATATATATATATATTTATATGTAACCACAAAAAAATAAAAAATGATTATTCGTAAAATATATAAAATGTGAAAATATTCCCCGCTCATTTAAAATTTTGATATTATATAATTATTGTATGATATGATTAATTCTCTTTATCATTTCATTATTTTTTTTTTTTTTTTTAATATATGTACATATATATCTGTACGTATATGTAAATATTAAAAGTTTAAGATCTACATATCTTTAAATAAAGGTTGATTTTTTTGGTTTTCTTTTTTAATTTTTAAAAAGAAGAAAAAGAAAAAAAAAAAAATATAAGATATGAGAGGTGTCAAATGTAAAAAAATAAATAAATAAATAAAAAAAAAAAAAAAAAAAAAAATATATATATATATATATATAATATAATATAATATAATATAATATAATATAATATAATATAATATAATATAATATAATATAATATTATATACATGTATTTGCCAGTTTATATATTTTATTTTATTTTATTATTTTTTTTTTTTTTTTTTTTGTGTGGATTCTTTGTAAAGGAGAAAAATAATAAAACATAAATAAGAACATTTGCATATTATATATATATATATATATATATATATATAATATAATATATTTCGTTTGTGTATTGATACATGTATTTCATTAGACCCTTGAAAGTATCTTTATTCACATAGGTATGCATATACATAAATATAAATATAAATAGATATATATTTATATATATATATTTTTTTATTTATTATTTTATTTTATTTTATTTTATTTTTTTATTTTTTTTGAATGCAGTAGTATAAATGTATTTATAATTATGTTTGATATTTTTGTTGAATAAAAATGAAATTAACTTGTTACTGTATTATGTTTTTATTTATTCATATAATAAAATATGTTAGTTGTGAAGAGTATAAAATAAACAAAGAAGAAGAAAATGGAAAACATAATAAGGAAGAAATAAAAAATGAAAAGTACGATAATAATAATTATGAAAATAAGAATAATGAGAATAATAAAAATATTGATAGTAACAATAGAGAAGACCATATAATGAAATTACTTCCAATTTATAAAGACAAAGATAATGATATCATCGATGAAAATATAAACAATAAAATAAATTATTATGAAAAGGATAATATAAAACAAGAGATAAAACATAATACTGAAAATGATAATAATAATAATAATAATATTTTTATACAAGAAAAAGATAATATACAACTTTATGTTGATAAAAAAGAACATTTGGATGAAAGAAATCAAAATGTCATACATGAAAATATGAAACAGGAGCAAGATAGAAATAAAGAAACACAAAAAGGAAATGATATAGATGAAAGTAAAAAGCAAAAAGAAAAAGAACAACATACAAACCAACTAATAGACAATCGAAATGATCAAATTAGTAATGTGGAAAAAGAAGACATACACAATGGTTATGAAAACGACAAGGATACTGAACAAAAAGATGATAATAAAGAAGATAAGAAGGATATCGAACAAGTAGATGATAATAAAGAAGATAAGAAGGATATCGAACAAGTAGACGATAATAAAGAAGATAAGAAGGATATCGAACAAGTAGATGATAATAAAGAAGATAAGAAGGATATCGAACAAGTAGACGATAATAAAGAAGATAAAAAAGATACCGAACAAGTAGATGATAATAAAGAAGATAAGAAGGATACCGAACAAGTAGATGATAATAAAGAAGATAAAAAGTATATCGAACAAATAGATAAAAACAAAGAAGATAAAAAAGATACCGAACAAGTAGATGATAATAAAGAAGATAAAAAGGACCCTCACCAAACAGATGACAAGAACGATGGGGCGTCTTGTGAAGAAGAAAAGAAAGTCATTATGTCAGAAATAAAAACCATAAAAGAAGATTTAGATAATTGTAATATAACAAATAAAAAGGATAAAAATGAATGTATTGTAAAAGTTAATGAGAGTGAAAGGAAATTAAATTTATGTAAAGAGAAAGCGCTTAAATGTAAAGGACAAATAAAAGGGATACATCATAAGTGTGATGAAAGGATAGATAGGAAAAATAAAGAAATGATAATATTACAAGGAATTATAAATAAATTGGAAAATAAAATAGATGAAGATAAAAAGAATGATAATAAAAATTTCCAAGATCATATAAAAAAAAGCGAAGGAAAGAAAAACGAAATTCCTGTAGAAAATAAAAACACTAAAGATAATGTTAAAAGAAATGAAAAAAATGTACATCATGAAGATTATAGTAGTCATCATAATATATATAGACAAGAAGACAATTATTTAATTTCCTATGAAATTTTAAAAAATTATTTTGAGAAAATATTTGAAATATATAAAACATTATATATTATAATAGTAGAGAAAACGTTTCTATCCATTTTTGTTAATAATATATTATATACTATAGATTTAATTATATTCTTAACAAAAAAATGTATAACAGGTACTATAGATATAATATATATTTGTTATAGATTTTTTGGACATCATTATATCATAAATTGTATGATTCAAATATTTGAAAATAGTTTTTTATATAATTATTATAATTTTTTTAAAAGAAAAATAAATAACATAAAATTAATATTAGAAAATTGTTTCTCAAACCTAATAAGTGAAAATAAACCTAAAGTTATGACATTAAAAAATAATATTCAAAAGAATGTAGATGTGTTTGTACATAAATTAAATGATAGTTCAGAAAATTTAGTAAATCATATTAATACGATAAATCCACATGTCAGAGGAATTATCCCTCCAAGTTTGTCCGATAAAATAATTCTCTTAATATTTTTTACTGTTGTAAATATAATACATTTATATATATTATTTTGTTTATTATTTATATTATACGAATTTTTGAAAAGAGCTACCAAATTTACAATAAAATGGGGATCATTAATAATTCGCCATATTTATTATTTCATCTTCTTTTTTCTCACCATACCTGTAAGACCGTGTATGAGGAAAAGAGCTGGAAAGGGACGTAGAGGATATAGAAGACACGACGATTTTATGTATAACAATGATCGTATGAATAACTACGAAAGAGTAAATAGTTTTGATAGAAAGGGTAGCTACGACTATAATAGGAATGGTTATGACGAGAAAGGTAGTTATGAACGTAATTATAATTATGACAGAACCTATGATAGGAATTATGATAGGAATTATGATAGAACCTATGATAGGAATTATGATAGAACCTATGATAGGAATTATGATAGAAATTATGATAGAACCTATGATAGGAATTATGATAGAACCTATGATAGGAATTATGATAGAACCTATGATAGAAATTATGATAGAAACTATGATAGGAATTATGATCGTAATAATGATCGTAATAATGATCGTAATAATGATCGTAATAATGATCGTAATAATGATCGTAATCACGATCGTAATCACGATCGTAATCATGAACGTAATCATGAACGTAATCATGAACGTAGTCAGGATCGTACCCATGAACGTAGTCATGATATTACATATAATAATAATGATGTATATGATAAATCTGAAGAATTAACAATGAATAATTCAGAATTAAAAAAAATGAAAACTTCAAATATACACGAGAGAAAATATTGAGAATAAAAATGTACCTAAGCGAAAATGAAAAATTAGTTAAGGTTTTTGGTAAAATTAAAAGGAATTAAGAGGATATGTATAAATAAATAAATAAATAAATATATATATATATATATATATATATATATATATATATATATATTTATGACATGCTTTATGTGATAATATATCCTTATAATATATGACTATGTGTATATATGTCTGGCATAAAAATAATATATAACAAAAGAATATTTTCTACCTAAGGACAAAGGTTCAAAGGTTGGAATAATAATATGTATATGTATATATATATATATA
>NC_004326.2:210000-242500 GCF_000002765.6 Plasmodium falciparum 3D7 | reverse complement strand
TTCCCTGAACAATCCTTACATTTTTATGCTAAAAAAGTTATTAACAGTGGTCATAAAGTAGTTGTCATTGAACAAATGGAAACACCAAAAGAATTAGAACAAAGAAATAAAGAATCTATAGGACCTAAGGATAAAGCTATAAAAAGAGAAATTAACGAAATATATACTAAAGGGACCATTTTGCATGATAATATGTTAAGTGCTGAAACGAAATATTTAGTATGTTTTTACTTTGATGAAATTGAAAATATGACAAATGTTAATAATAATATAAAAGATAATGATGATGATCATAATAATATAAAAGATAATGATGATGATCATAATAATATAAAAGATAATAATGATGATCATAATAATATAAAAGATAATAATAATTATACCTTTTCCCAATATGATAACAAAAACAAATGCAACTTCGGTTTTGTTGTTAGCGATATCGCTACTTCTTATATTGCCGTTGGATATTGTAATGATGACGAATCAAGAATTGTTCTAAGAACTATTTTGGCTCAATTATGTCCTGCTGAAATTTTATATAGCTCTAAAAATATAAATAAAGAAGTTTTATCAATATTTAAAAATATTCCTACTTCTCCAGAATTAACTTGTCTAAATAGCTTTCCAAATATCATTAGCTCATTTGATGAAATAAATAAATACTTTGAAAATATGCCATCTAATTTAGAAATATATAAAGAACAAACCAGTGTCATATGTGCTTTTGGTGGTTTCATTGTTTATTTAAGATCTTTACTTTTAGATAAAAAAATATTTAGATTCTGTAAAATTGAAAAATATGATCTCTTCAAAAGAGAAACTTATATGGTTCTAGATGCTACAGCTTTAAAACATCTAGAAATTTTAGAAACACAATCAGGAGATACAAAAAATTCTTTATACGATTATGTGAATAAAACGTGTACAAATTTCGGTGCAAGGAATTTGAGGAGATGGATTTGTAGTCCATTATTAGATTGTGAGAAAATAAGAGAACGTTTAGATGTAGTCGACTTCTTAAAAAACAATGAACAAATTTTATCCCTTATAAGAATGAAACTAAAAAAATTACCTGACATAGAAAGATTATTAAATAAAATATGTATACAAGCTTCACAAAGTGAAAGAGGAGCTGTTTTTTTTGATAATGTAGTAAATACGAAATTAAAAGAATTTGTGACTTTTCTCAATGCATTCAAAGAAATCGATACCATGTTAATAGATGTGAATAGAATTGAAAGAGATGGAGAATTACCTAGTCGCCTTTTTCAAATTTGTAATACACCTGATATATGTAAAGATAATATAAAAGGTTCTTATCCAAATATAGGATTAATAACAAATGAATTTTTAGAAAAAATTTATTTCGATGGAGACAAAGAATATAAACCAGCAGAAGGATGTGATGAAGATATTGATAAAATCAATGAGAAGGAGAAAAATGTAGAGAATAAATTAAATAATGTTTTAGAACATATGAGAACACAATTAAAAATTCCTACCTTAAAATTTGTGCATGCAAAATTTAAATACGAAGTTGAATGTCCAGATAATATACCAAAATCATTTTTAAAAAATGTAGAAATTACATCAGCAAAAAAAGGATATGTTCGTATACATAATGATGAAATTAAATCTTTAGTAGAGAAATTGGAAGATATCGAACAAGAAAAAAAAGACGCTATATATCCATTCTTCCAAAAACTGTTTCATTTATTTTATGCTCATTATGAGAAGTATGTATCTGCATGTAGATTAGTGGCAGAACTTGATTGTTTACAGTCTTTTGCTTATGTAGTCTTGAATACGGCTTTCCCCTTAACGCGTCCTATTCTACATCCTATGGATTCTAAGCAGGTATGTATAGGAAAAAATATTGACATTGTATGTGTAAAATGATGCTCGATATAAAAGGCCACCGTGTGTGTAAAATGATGCTCCTTATAAAAGGTCATCGTGTGTGTAAAATGATGCTCTGTATAAAAGGCCATCGTGTGTGTAAAATGATGCTCCTTATAAAAGGTCATCATGTGTGTAAAATGATGCTCGGTATAAAAGGCCATCGTGTGTGTAGTATATATGAAATGTGTATAATAAATAAATAAATAAATAAATATAAATAAATATATATATATATATATATATATATATATATATATATATGTATATAATATATATTATTACCTTTCTGATTACATTGCATGTTTATTTTTATATTTCATTTTTCAGGGAGAGGAAAAGACGCCATTTTTAATTTTGGAAGACAACATCCATCCTGTGGTTGCTATGTTAATGCCCAATTTTATTTCGAACAATATTTATATGGGATGTGATAAAGAAAAACAATCTACATTATTATTGACAGGTCCTAATATGGGTGGTAAAAGTACCTTATTACGTCAAACAGCTATTTCTGTAATATTAGCTCAAATAGGTGCATTTGTCCCTTGTACTTATTGTGAATTAACAGTTGTAGATAAAATATTTACTCGTTTAGGTTCTAGTGATAATTTATTTGAAGGGAAAAGTACCTTTTTAGTAGAATTAGAAGATATTTCTAACTTACTAAAACAAAGTACTAAATATAGCCTAGCTATATTAGATGAATTAGGTAGAGGTACTTCTTCTTTTGATGGTACAGCAATTGCTCTATCCACGTTAGAACAAATATCTGATGTTATAAAATGTAGATGCATATTTTCAACACATTATCATTTATTAGTCGAAGAAGTGAAACATAATAAAAATATTTCAAATTATCATATGAGCCTAAGTATTGATGATGAACAAGAAAAAATTATATTTTTATATAAATTTATTAAAGGTGTATGTCCTAAATCGTTTGGTATACATATAGCCAAATTAGCTGGACTACCTAAAGAAATTATTGACTTAGCTCATGAAAAATCATTACTGTTTGAAAATGTTACAGATGAATTCTGTAAAATTATTAAATATAAAAATATAACTCGATCTTTGTTAAATGAAGAAGCTGATGAAAAACTCGTAACCTTATTTCATAAATATAAAAAGGAATTCGCATAAAGAAAAAAAAAAAAAAAAAAAAATATATATATATATATATATATATATATATAATATATATATATTAATTTATCGTTTAAATGATTTCCTTATATACTTTTCCTTTTTAAAATACATACATTAATGTACAAATAGAAACACTCTTATAATTTTATATTAAGAACTACATATATCTTTTCTTTTATTTCACCTTTTTGAATACTTATTTTTTCCAGCATAATAAAAATATATGAATATATATATATATATAATATATATATATAATATATATATTTATATTTAATAATTTTTCCCTTTTTTAAATTTCGATGCTTTTCCCTTTTGAATTATACATTATACATTTTACGTTTTTTTTTTTTTTTTTTTTATTAATATATAAAAGTGTATTTATATATATATATATTAATTTTTAAATAACATTTATGAAAATTTATTAAACTCTTTTAAAAAACTTATTCTTTATATGTATTATATATATTAAAATATATATATGTAAAATATACCTTTCTCAACTATGTACATTAATACATATATAATATATATGTAATATATTTTTTTAAATAAATATTTAAGGTGAGAAGGGAAAAAAAAAAAAAAAAAAAAAATGTTTTGAAAGTGTTTTCAAATTTTTTTTTGTGTATTTTGTAAGTGGGTCTTATATTAAATATAAATCAAAAGATAAACAGAATATTTAATTTACGTTAAAAAAGAAAAAAGCAAATTGTATATATATATATATATATATATATATAATAAATATCCATTTTATGAGGTAAAATTTCGATGGAGAGAATAAGAAAGAAAAGTCCTTTTAATCAACATATTATATATTTATAAAAAATATTATTAACATAATCAGAGTGTTATATACAAAAATATTTTTATAAAAATATTTTTATGCAATAATTCATAATATGTGGACTTTACACACTTGTTTTAAAATTCTAATAAATATGTAATTGGTTGGTGTGGTAAACAAAAATCAATAAGAATAAATATATACATAAATATGTATATATATATATATATATATATATATATATGTTTTAGATATCTTATTTTTATGACGATTTAAAAAAAATGCTTTAACATGAAATTTTTGATCCTTCTTATTTTAATTTACTACATATATTTTAGTAATGTTATAAAGATACGTAAAAATGATATATCCATTATAAAAAGAAGAACGTTAGCAAATTCCGTTTTTTCTAAAAAATGGAATAAAACTAAAATTAGGCAACCTTTTTTTTCTTATAATTTTTACCTGAACAAGCAAGGTTTTCTTCTTAATCCATATGTACAGGAAAAAATAAAAAACCAAAAAAGTACAGTTTTGAGAAGATTAAAGAAGGAGGATAATTTGAATAAGTTATATTTTCAAAATGAAAATAATACATATAATAACAAATCATTATTTGATAGAAGGAATAAATTTTTAATTAATAAGAATGAGAAATGTTTTTTTTTTTTTTTTAAAGAAGAAAAGAAAAAATCAGATTTTATGAAGCTACTAGCTAAATTGCCAGTTATTACTATAAATAAAAAGTTATATCCAAAAGAATATAGTACTGATTATGAAAATGTATTAAGAAAATTTGATGTAACTTATATAAATTATAAGACAAGATTAAGAAGTAAAAAAGAAATAGATATACGTTCGATTGATGATTTATATGGACAGATATATGATAGAAATATTTTGAAAAAACAATTTTATTTTTTTTTATATCATGATGATATTAATACATGTTATCGAATATTAAATGAAAATAGAAATGTATTAACAAGAGAGGAATCTTTTAAAATATTAAATTCTTTACCATACATTTTTGTTAATCATCTTAAATATATATATCCTACTGCTGAAAATGTAGATCACGTATTGTCAAAGTTGTTAAAAACATATATTTTTCAATATGCCAATGATAAAAATATTGATTATTTGAATTTTAAGTATAAATATAATGAACTCGATGAGTATTGTAAAAAAATGGAGCAGGACTTTTTGATGGAAAAGGAGAAGAGGGATAATGAGCGAAAGGTAATACAGTCGTCTCTCGATGAGAAATTAAATGTGGATGTGCAAAAAAGTGATGCGGTACAAAATGGTGTGCAAAAAAGTGATACATTACAAAATGGTGTGGAAAGAAATTATAACGATAATAATAGTGTGAACGATCATAATAATATATGCGTAAATATTTATGAGGATGAAGAAAATGCCGATTACGAAAAGAAATACAAACACATGTCATACGATTACGAAATAATTGAATTCACAAAAAAGTACAAAGACCTAGTAGAGAAGTTTAGAAAATATCCAGAAAACATAAAATTAGAAAAGGTACAATTATTATATACTAAAATTTTAAGTATGAAAGGTAATAAAATATATGAGGCTCTTCGTAAACATGAAAGTATAAAAAAGAATAAAGAAAGGAAATTGTATAGAAACGCTCGATTAAAAGTAGATCCTAATAAATTAACACCTTATGTAAATGAACCCATAAAATATGATAAGAAAAAAAAAATCGAAATTAATAAATTATTTGAAAAATATGTAGAAGAGAAAGATTTAAAAAATGCGGCTTTAATACTTCGAAAGTATACAAATCTTATTGATACTGTAGAAGTAAAAAGCAGAGAAACGATGAGGAATTTCTTAAAATTACATTCATATATATATACATGTAATAAATATAATGAAAAGGAATTAGCTCATTTGAGAATGATATATTATTCAACAGTACAAAAACCAACTATTATAAGAAAAATTTGTGAAGTTGGAATGAGAGAACAAGGAGAAAATGTAACACATGGTGAAGTTTATGAAAAAGAATTAAATAGATATTTAAAAGAACGAGATGAATTAAGAGATGAAAGATTAAGAAAGAAAAATATAAATATCGATGAAATCCGTGATTTTAGTTCAGCTTATCCAATGGAATGGTTACCTGTTATCTATAGAGATGTTTTCGAACAAATTGAAAAAGAAAAAGAGGAAGAAAAAAATAAGAAACCTTATGATAAGATACTTGATAAAACTGCATTCTTAAAAAAGAAAAAAGAATATATCAAGAATGTCTTTTCCCCAAGTACAGATATGAAGAAAACTACATCACAAGGATCATTGTCAAATGATTCAAATGAAAATATAAAGAAAACAAATAAATACGATTTTATGAATGAAACCAATGAACTAAAGGTTGGTAGAAATGTTATAAATTATAAGAAGAGATCTAAAATAAGTAAGAAAAAGAGAAAGGACAAAACTCCAAAGGACGCTAATAAAAAGAATGAAGATGCTTCATAAATATAGGGAAATGTAAAAGTATGAGGAAAATTGAATTCTTCTAATTTAAATTAATACATATATGAAATTGAAATATTTTAAATGTGTATATAATTGGCAATATACATATTTTTATAATAACAAGAGAAAAAAGAAAAAAAAAAAAATGAACATTTTTTCAATAGTATCAATATATATATATATATATATATATATATGACATTACTATTATTAGTATTGTTGTTATTTTTTTTATTATTATTATTTTATTTTTTTTTTTTAGTACTTTTGTTTCCATTTATTTTTTTTTTTTTATTTTAATTTTTTCAAGTATAAAAATAAAAACAAGGGAATATTTTTTTTAAAAATTAGAATTTTTCATTAGACATAAAAATTAGTGTTGAAATATAAAAAGTTTTTATAAATTATACACATAAAAAAAAAAAAAAATATATTTATATGTACATAATATATATATATATATATATATATTTATACATGCTTAATTTTTTTTTAATTTGGTTTTATAAAATAAAAATATAAGGAAAAAGATACAAATATTAAAGATATAAAAAAATTAAGGGTACAATGAAAATCTTTAAAATAAATAGATGAAATATAAATATTAAATAGCATACTAATAGGTGTAACAAAAAATCTGGAGACACTACCAGAATATTTTATAAAAATGGAAATTAAAATACCTCCAATACTATTTAGAATGATTAATAAGGATAAATATAAAAATTCTCCAAATGAATTAAAATGTTGAAAAAAATAATTTTTTATTAAATAAAATAATAAATAACTATCTAGATGTTTTATATTATTATGATAAATGTTTGTACTATTATTATTAATTTTTTTTATTGTATTATCATTCTGTTCATTATTATATATAAATATATTTTTTTCTTTTTTTTTTTTTAAATTTTTAAAAAATTTATAAAGATCAAAATTTTTGGTAAAATAACTAAATATGATTGTATAAAATGCTAAGCACATATTTTGAAACCAAAAAGAATATGCATAATTTTTGTACAGAAACTCTAAAAAGACGCTAGAAAATCCACTTGTAAGAGTTGATAAGAAGGTCGTGACTATACCTATAAAGAAATTTGGATATTTCTTAATATTATGTCTTATATTGTTGAATGATAATTTTTTGTAGTTCATAAGATATTTATAAATTTTTTGTTTCCTGTGTTCATAAAAATTATAATAAATATTACTATATATATTATAATAATTCTTCTTATTCTTCTTATTATTATTACTGTTATTATTATTATTATTATTATTATTATTATTAGGAATAGTTGTAGTCTTGTTATATTTTGATTTTTCATACTGTGGTAATATATTTCCTTTATCTCTATTCTTATATATATTCATTCTATCATCATATAATTTATAGTTCTTATTTTGCATACACTTATTATTTATTATATTTTGAAAAATGTTTTTTTTTTTTTTTGTAATATGATGAAACAGGTAAGGTATCAGGAAATTGTTAATATGAACAATTTTATTATTGAAATTATGAAAATGTATATTTCTTTTAGAGCATATATTTTTTTTCATATGAGGAAATAAAAAATCTTTCAATAGAAAATAATTATTAGCAATAATATCATGATATGATGGATATATTTTAGATTCTTTATCATATGATATTTTATGGTCATTATTATTTATATTATAATCTTTTAAACATGCTAAAGATAAAAATAAAAACAGTATAGATATCTTTTGAGAATAACTTATTTTTTTTTTTAATATAATAAAACTAAATAAAACAACTGTCAATATTCGAAATTGATATAATAGCTGAAATAAAGGAGTAGGTATATTTGCTAATGATATATAAAAAAATATATTTTGAAAATAATATAAAAGACTTGGTATTATTAAACATACAATATATAATCTTCTTTTGGTTATTATATCCTGTATACTTTTATAAACTAATATAGTACTAAATTTATGTTCTTTAAAATAGAAAAAAAAAGATATGATAAACTTTACAATCTCTGTAGTAAATATTATATTTTCATTTTTAAATTTATAATTTATATTCCAACTTTTTTTTATTCTTATTACGAAAAAAAATAATATCGAATGAAATGTTAATATAATAAATAACATTATCTTAATAAACCCATTGTTCATATAAATTTTTTTCAATTCTTCGTTTTTCTCTTTAATATCATAATTATTCTTTTCGTCTTTATGATTATTATTATGAAGTTTACAACCATTTGGATTCGTTTGATTAGTATCTAGGTCACTATCCTTAATTTTACATTTACTTCGGTTTATAACACTTGATGAATTAGTATCTTTCATATCTAATTATTTATCTCTATATATTTCTGTGTGTTAATTTATAGGCACAAATAAATAAATAAATATATATATATATATATATATATATATATATATGTGCTATTCTTTATGCGTGCTTTTTTTTTTTTTTTTTTTTCTTTTTTTTTTTTTTTTGTAAGATCCCCTTTATAATATGATTTGTTCTTTGAAACAATTTTTTGGTTCCTTTAAAAAAAATCATACGAGGATATTTTTATTATTGGATTTCATCTAATGTATCGTTTAATTATTTAGTTATTATTATTATTATCATTTTTTCTTTTTTCTTCTTTCTTCTTTCTTTTTTATTTTTCCTTTTTTTTTCTTATTGGTTATTTCCTTTGTTTTATCTTGCATTATCAGTAATTGATACCGATGTGTAAAATTTATAAACACATAAAATATATAATTAAAAAAAAAACAAAAAAAAAAAAAAGAAAAGAAAAGAAAAGAAAATAGAACAAAACAGGACAGAACAAAAACAAAATTAGAATGTCAAAATTTTTTTAATTCGAATTTGAAAAGAAACATTTTAATTAATAAAAAATTGAAAATAAATATGAATATATTTAACATTTATGTATAATACATTCTTCTAGGAACAAAAATAAATTTCATATTTTAATAAATAAAAAATAAATAAAAGGTTTGTCAAACATTATATTATATATATATATAATTATTTATATTTTTTTTTTTTTTTTTTTTAGTTCAAAAGAATATTTTCGAGAGCATTTCTGATTAGAAAATTACACCATTAGAAAGGTAGGTAGATCGTTATGGTATTAGTCACAATATGTACACTAAATATTATAAGTACTTATATATATATATATATAATATATGTATATATTTTTTATTTTTTATTTATATATATTTTTTTAAATGAACCAGAACCGAATAAAATATAATAAATAATCCTAATCAAAGATTAATAGATCAATCATCAATAAATTAAAGTATAAAATGAAAAAAAAAAAAAAAAAAAGAAAAAAGAAAAACATTTTAGGTAATAAGAAAACGTTCTAATAATAACAAATTGTACACCTAACTAAAAAAAGATCAAGAACCATTTTTTACGTACAAAATTTATATTTTTATATGTTTTTTAAAAAAAAGAAATCATTATATATATATATATATATATTAATTAAAATATATCATTTTAGTCTAATTCCATAGAAAAAATAATAATATGAATAATCTAGCTATTTAAAAAAAAAAAAAAAAAAAAATATGAATAATCTAGCTATTTTTTCAAAAAAAAAAAAAAAAAAAAAAAAAGGCTAGGTAAAATTCATATATACATAAATATCAATATAACATTAAATATATTATACATATATAATATACTATTATATTATATTATATTATAAGATGATGAATGTTTTGCTTAAAAATGTCTCAACACTTTCTATTAATAATTTCAAAACCATACTCCTGATATTCCTTGCGAGTTACAAAAAAAGAATTAAAATTTTTGAAAGAAGCAAGAATACTTCCACCTTTCCAAGAAGAATATTGTTTATCAGATTTTCCCGAATTTAAAATATGAACATTTGGAAGGTTAGTATTATTTTGATTTATATTAATTTCATTAAATTCTTTTTCAAATCGTTGATTAAAGTTATTTAATAAAGTCGATGATCCAGTTATAATAACATTGTTTATTAAGCTATCTCTATATTTTATTGAATTTAAATTTTTTAATAAATGAAACAAGGTTTGTGGTGTTCCTTGAAAATTGTCTTCTTTTGTAAATAAATTATTTAAATGATGATTTAATTTATTTGAATTTTGTAACAAGGATGGTGTGAAAAATATTTCAGGAGCTATATTATTAAATTTAGTAATATTAATATTTTGTCCATCAGGCAAAATATAAATATCTATATTTTCATTAAAATTCATATTTTTTGCATCATAAATTTTTTTTTCGTTATCTGCTACTTCACATAAATAAATTTTTAAATCTTTTAATGGCAGATATTTTGCTATATTATGATAATCTGAATGAATATTTTCTTTGTTATAATTTTTATAATGTTCATAATATGGAGAACAATATTGTGTATTATATTTTCCTAATAATTCTTCTAAAAAATAATCTATAGTATTTCCTCCAATATTATAAATTTTATAATTTTTATTATCGATGGTACCGTCATTACATAATGAAAAATCTGTATAACAAGATCCAACATCAACAACTGAGCAAACATTTTTATTATAAGAAAAACCACTTAATATAGCTTTGGGATTAAAATAAATAGCGGGTACTTTATATTTTTCAAATAATAATTCAGCTATTTTTACTTTTATTTCTTTATTTCTCATATTAGGTATAGAGAATAAATAAGAAAAAAATTCGATATTTTCATTAAATCCACAACTAATGTTATTATACTTATTTAGCATATTTTTTATATTATTAACATCCACCATGTTATTTTCGATCGTGTCCAAATCAAAATGGTTATTTTCAATTCCCCATAATTGAAGAGGACTTAAATGATCATCATGTGTACAATCGGGATTATTACTATCATTATTATGTATATTATTATGATTCTCCTTTATATTATCATTATTATTATTATTATTATCATCATCATTATTATTATTATCATTATTATTATTATCATCATTTGTAATGTCACCATTGTCCTCATTATCAACAAATTCACTTCCTAGACTTGTTTGTTTGTACAACTTATTACCTACCAAATTTTTTACCCTTCTTTCAAATAAATTGGTAACGTACCTATCCCCTCTAACATTCATGCAAAAAATTTTTTCAAATACATCTTCATTAATATTAAAATTATTCTTATTATCAAGATATAAACAAGGTTTTATACAAGTGTTTTCTAAACCTTCTAGATAAAATAAAGGATAAATTAAATTATGTTGATAAAATTCGTCTTTTGTACATAAACACTTTTTATACACTTCCTCTTTTATTTTTCTATCTAAATCTAGGGGCATGCCAACATTTGAACTAAACACATTCGTAGGATTCTCATCTCCCGCATAACCAACTTTTGTATTTTCAAATCCTAAATCGATAACAATACTTAATATGTCGTTGTATGTATCCATTTATAGATTTAATATGTATATAATAATAAAATGGATTAAATATATTCACTCCTTTCACACAACAAAAATATATATATATATATGTAATATATGTAATATATTTTTAAATATTATATATGCTTTATAATATACAAGGCGGGGATATCAAATATACAAATAAAAATAATCATATCAAATTATATTAAAATGAGGAAAATTAAAACAAAAAAAATATAATATAATATATACATATATATATATATATATATATATATATATATTTATATGTTTAATGGAACGTGTATGGGAAGGAAAAAAAAAAAAAATTTAACACATTCTTCAAATTATTTACACGATCATATTATATTATATATATATATATATATGTACATATATACATTTTTATAATTAACAAAATTGCTGAAACTTCTTCATCTTGTTATTTTACGTAGACATTTTTTTTGAAAAATCCCTTCATTATTATACCAATATTATTATAATATCAGCAAAAAAAAAAAAAAAAAAAAAGTGACAATTCAAAAATAGTAGATTTACATATTTTGTTGTAAAAAGTCTGTTACTTATTTTACACTTAAAAATTTTTACTTTTTCAAATTAACATTCGGTTCAAAATAATTATTTACATTTTTTATTTTTTTTTTTTATGAAAAAAGTATGAGTAATTTACTTAAAAATTAATTATGTAGTAACTCCCTAAATATTAAAGAAATTTTTTTTTTTTTTTTTTTGTTTTACATAAAATTATAAAGTTATAAATGTATATATTATTATATATTATATTATATTATATTTTATTTTTGTGTTCTTTTGTTGTTTGCAACATATCAAAATTTTAAATCTTATATAAAATGTTAATTGTGAAAAAAATAGGGGCATTTCCTATTTTTTACTACTTGAAAAAAAAAAAGAAAGGAAAACCATATATTCATAAAAAATTTATGTATAGAATATATATTATATATAATTAATACTATATATATATATATATATATATAATATATATTTACATATTCGATATAGAAGAATAAAACAAAAAAATATAATATATATAATATATATAATATATATATAATATATTATATAGTGTTTTATATTAAATCAATTTTTTACTTTAATAAAATATATTATATTAAAAATTTAATGTTTCATGTTAAATATAATTAAAATATTATATATATATAATATTTTATATTTATGATGGGTACACAAAATTTTACCCATTTTGTGAAATACTTTAAAAAAAATAAAATAAAATGGTACATATTTTTCCTTTTTATTTTGTAATTTTTTACTTTTATCTCTTTTGATAAAAATAAGAAAAAATATATAAAATATATATCCGTTAAAAAAAAAAAAATATTATATATATATATATATATATATATATATATATATATATATATTTATATATATATTTATATATATTTCTTGTGTTAAATAATCATTTATGTACCTGCACGATTATATTATTCAGGGGCTTAAATATAAATAGTTTATCATTCAATTTAAAGATGACATGGAATTTATTTATGTTATATATCCCTTCTTGTGTAAAAATGAGATTAAAATATAATTTTTTCTTTTGATACTTTTTTAATCTTTTTATATATCTTTGAACTAATCCAGTGTATATATATCCATTTAATGTAACATATTTGTTCATAGATAATTGCTTATAATACATGTTTTGATCATTTCCTGTTTCTACCATTACTTTTGTCTTATCCTTTTGCTTTTCCTTCCCCTTCTTGTTTTCCATTTGGATTTCTTTAATTTCATGTTCTTCTTTTTCTTCCTTTTCTTCCTTTTCTTCGTTCTCTTGGTCTATTTCTTGTTGTTTTTTATCTTTATACTTTTTGTTGGTTCTCCTTATTGGTATTAAAGAATTGGTATCATCATAATTATGTGTATAATACGTATTATATTTTATAACATTATAGATTTTTTTTTTCTTTCGTCTTTCTTTAAAAAGTGTATCATCAAATGATCTATTATTTTGTATAAACGAATCGTTAATTAATTGATCATCTTTATTTTTTTCTTTCGACGAATTTTTTTTGAGTATTGGAATTTTATCCCAAGACGAAAACATATCATCACCATGTGTAAAGATCTTATCCTTTCGAAAAAAAAACAAGTTGTTATTATTTGGTACTAACATGTCCCTATTTTTTAATAATGTACTACTTCTATTATTTGATGATATAAAACTTTTTTGTAACATAGATATTTCAAAATTCTTTTTATATCTAAATCTAGCTGTTATAAAATTATAATTAAACAAATCAATTTGTTTTGTAATATTCCTTTGTATATGATATATATCATCTTTGATTTTTTTATTATATGAAAAGGAACAAATATTTGTTGTTTTATTATCTTCATTTTGGTTTTGTTCATCTGTATATATATTCTTTATAACACCATCGTTATAAAGGCATGTGTTATTTTCTATTAATTCCTTCGGATTATCAGGAAAAAATAATATATCCTTATTTTTTTCATTTTGATTATATATAATAGGATCTCTTTTTAACATATCATTATCTTGTATGGGTTCCTCATTATAAGGTGTTCCATTGTTCTTACCATAAATTATATGGGTATCATTATAATTTGTATTATCTCTACAAATTGTTACATTTCTTGTTAAATATTGATTAACATTATCATCATATGCATCATTAACACCATTAATACTATTTACACCATTAACACTATTTACACCATTAACACTATTTACACCATTAACACCATATACACCTTTTATGGATATATTATTATCTTCTTGGTCGTGCGTATTTAATATAGATAAATTCACAAATTCATTATTATCATCGATATGATTTTTTATAAAAGACAATGTATGCATTGCATCAATTTCATCGGCATGTATATAACATTCCTTTAAATCTATATTTGTATTATTTTGTATATTTATACAAATTTGTACTTTTTTTTCTTTTTCATTATTCATATATATATCCGTTTCTATATTTTCCATAGAAAATTTTATTATATCATTAGAAAATTTCATGTCTTTTTGTAAAATCCCACTTCTTATATTCTCATCTCCTTTCAATGACCATTCAAGAAATAGATAACACGTACACATATTTTGTAAATCAATTTTTTCTGTATAAAATAGAAAAGTTGATTTTTCATTTTTCTTTATATATAAACAATTATTATTTTGTGAATAAAAATTATATAATTTGCTATTATAATAATAAGACATGATACAACTATCACCATCATGTTTATCATCCTTTTTAGATATACATTCAAAAATATGTACATCTTCTATATTTTTCATATATTTTTTTTTTTCGTTTCTTTTTATATACATATTTAACCATTTTTCATTTAACACATAATGCAGATATATATTCCTAATATATATATCTCTCTTACACATATTTTCAAAAGACAAATATATATAATTATATTTGTCATTGTGAATAATACTTAATGGTGAATATATTTTTAATTTTATTAAAGGGATTACATTCATTAATCTCATAAAAAGATAACATCCTTCTTTTTTCTGATTAAGGATATCTAAATAATTTGAAGAACTCTTATTTTCTTTGTTCATTTGTTCATCGTTTTTTTTTTTACAAAACATGGTCATCATACATTTATGTAAACCTGAATATGTTGTATTAACTTGGAAATATAAAGAAAAGGTATCTTCTTTTTTTATATCACCATTAATTATTATGTGTTGAATATTTTTATGTTTAAATTTTTGTTTAAACACATTTATATCTTTATCAACATTTTCGTTCGTATACAGTTCATTATGTATAGAAAGTTGTTTATTTATTCTGATCTTATGTATTGTATTTTTTTTTTCTTCACCATCCCACCGACACTCACCATTATTATTATAATTATTATTGTCATTATTATTGCCATTATTATTGTCATTATTGTTGTCATTATTGTTGTCATTATTATTGCCATTATTATTGCCATTATTATTGCCATTATTATTGCCATTATTATTGTTATTATTATTGTTTGTCCTTTCAAAATTCTTTTTTTCATTACACAATACATATTCTTGTGATCCCCACTCAACTCCACAATGTACTATCTTATAACACATAAATAAGTTACATGGAGTTATACATAAAGCCATGTAATTTATATCACCCTCTGAATAGTTTGTAATCTTAAATATGCTTTCAACATATTCACCCTCAAATAGTTCTATCATATCTATCTCATAATTATTTACAGTAATTTTGTTTTCATCCTCATTTATTTCACCATTCATAAGTTTCTTCGATTCATTCCTATTTAGATAGATATTCACAAACTCAAAAGAAAACTTATAACACTTTTCATAAACATATAATAATAACCTTTGATCAATATCATAATAGGACATTTTTTTTAAACTCTTTTTTTCAAGCATACCTATATTATTAGACCATGTATATTTATTCATTTCTTTTTTCAAATGTTTGATTTTTTCTTTCTTCTGAATATTATCTTCACAGTTGTATATCTCGTCATATTTTAGTGCATGCATTTTATTAAATTTTTTCTGTATTTTTCTAAACCCATGGATGTAGAAGCTTTGGTAAATCTTCACTAGCCCGAAAAGATGCCACGTCACACCTAATAAAACAAATCAAACAAATTAAATATATATATATAAATAAATAAATATATATATATAAATATATTTATATATATCTATTCATATATATATATATATATATATATATTTTTTTTTTTTTTTTTTTTTTTTTTTTTTTTTTCTTTTACCCGATATAAAGAGCAATCCTTTCTTTTGAGGTTTTATATATAACGTACACATCCTTGCTTGGCGAGGCTCCAAGATAAATATTTTCTTTTCAACCAAAATATCTTTATTCACCCTTTCATTGTAATAGTATGCACATATATGTGTACCCTGACACTCTATCTTTGTATATAATGGATTAATCAACTGAAAGGAAACAAATATATAATCTCCTTTAGTTATATATTGTATATACTGAGTATTTATTTTGATTTCTTCGTTATTAATACTTTTTTGGTATATATCTTTGATTTGTGTATTATTAGTAATTTCTAAACAATTTATCATTTTGTTTTTCAACTCCTTTATGTATTTCTTAAATTCATTTCTATCCTTTTCATTTATATATGGCGTATATAAATTCAATGATTTTATATATCTTAAAGTATTTTCAGATTCTTCTTTACTATCCTTTTTTATATTATAATCATTATTCATTTCATATATATCATAAGAGTCTTGTTTCCTATCATTATTACTATTTATATAATTCTCCTCTTTTTCATTATTTTCCATTTCTTGTCTATCCACAAATTCATCATATGTTATATCGGTTGCCTCATTATATACATTATTGATGAACTTCTTATACATAATGTACATATAATTAAATTCATGTAAAAGGGACGAACTCACATGAGATATATTTCTTGTCAGAATATGATGCATATCATTCAAAGTTGTATCATAGTTTTTCATTTTATAAATATTACTTTCATAAATATGAAAAAAATTAATATCACGATTTTTATCATTATTATATATATTCGTTTTGGAAATATATAAAGAATTAACAAATAAACTTTCAGAATTCCTTAAATTAATAAAAGGGATTCTTAAATTTAATGGTTTTATAATATCTTCTGTATTATCATCGCTAAAATAATTTATTCTATTCATTTTTTTTTTTTTCTGCTCATAATTGTTTTGACTTGATGACTCGTTATGATTGTTTCCTGGGTTGTTCATATGACTTGGCACATCACTATTATTATTATTATTATTTATATGGTCATCACTATTACTATTATTATTATTTATATGACCATCACTATTATTATTACTGGTATGCTTCTTTTTACTACTTTTCAAGAATTTGTTTAAAACTTTGTCTACATATATTTTATATACATAAGCAAACTCTCTTATAAAATTGACCTCTTTATCTACAGAAGTTGTATATATATCTATTTGTTTGTTTAGGATATACGACTTTTCATAATTATTTGTGATGGAATTAAGAATACATATGTAATGATTTAATGCCTCATAATATAAATTAATACTAAACGCTTGACGAGCCATCATAAAATGTAAATGTTCATAAATATGTTTCATAAATACTTTCTGTTCATATTTTTTTAATACATTTGAATAACAAAATAAAGCTAACCTTTTAAAACCACACTTATTAAATGTATGACCAGCTAATGTCATTTCAAATAAATATTTTCGATACTTATAATTTTTATTTTTTACAAACATTATATTATTATTATTATTATTATTTTGTGTCATTATACTTAGTTTATTATTTATATTCTCTATATTTATATTTTCATGTCTATCATCCTTTTTATTTTTTGTTTGTTTATTATTTGGATACTTTTCGTTTATATTATTTTCATCAAATATTATTTCATTATTTATTTTATTATTACTATAAGTTGGTATAATATCTATATCTTTCTTCTTATCATTATTATTTTCCATATTATTACAAATATCAGTGGTATGGAAATCCTTATTATTTGTTAGAGTAGACATATTATCATAACTCATCAAATTTGTACTTACATTTTTATTATCCTTCATCAGAGATATCATATTATTATTATCAGATTTCATTTGATCAATATTGTTATCTTTATTATTTAATGTATTTATTTCTTCATTTATTTGTTCTTTTTTTTTTTTCTTTGTTTTTTTCATATTGTCTGCTAAATAATAATGCACATTTTTATTTACCATGTTCGTTATTATTTTATTATAAGTATTTAAATTTTTAATGAACTCGTTAAAATTATACGACTGATCAATTTTTTCCTTTTTATAACTATATGTAATTTGTTCAAGTAACAATCCAGATCTTATATTATTGTTTTGAATAAAGAATTTTGAGAGTTTCATATTTTCTGTTGCTAACTTTTCTTCTAAATAAGAAAAATCTACATTAGCATTTATCAAAATATTTATAGATGATGATTCATTATGTTCATCGTAAATCAATGATAAATAATAATTTAATATACAACATATAAACATATTATTTAAATAATAACATTTATGATACATTTGGTAACTCAGATCTAAATAATATAATGAATCTTTTTTATTAACATGATCCATATGATGAATACATAAACTAATCAATTCATATATACTTCCTAAATAAAAATACATCTTATCATGTTTAAATTCGTTTATACATATTTTTAAAACGTTATATGATAATTCAAATTCATTTAAAATGAAATAAATATCACTCAACGTTTTATAAAACCATTCTAAGGATTCCTTGTGGTAATTCTTCCCTTCTACTAAATTTTTAGTACTAGATGATGAATTATTACTAGCTGCTCGTCTAAAAAATTGAAATGATGAATCTCTTCTACCAAATAATTTTAAACCTGATTCATTATTTGATACATTAAAAAGGGATGGTTCATTAAGGTTGTTTTGAATATTTTTATCATATTTTTCATCCCTTTTATCATATTTTTCATCCCTTTTATCATATTTTTCATCCTTTTTATCATATTTTTCATCCCTTTTATCAAATTTTTCATCCCTTTTATCAAATTTTTCATCCCTTTTATCATTTTCTTCTTCTTCAATTAAATGACCACGCTCATCCAAACCATCCTTCGCGTCATTCACAACAGAAACATCAGCTCCCTTTACACTTTCATCATTTTTATTTTCATTAGGCGATACCAACACATTTTGTGCTACGTTCATTAAAACGTTACTTGTTTGCTCAGCAACAAATGTTGCTGCGTCAGAGGAAGTGAAGTTCAATTTTGTTTTTCTCCACATAAATTTTAACTGATTTTTTAAACTTTTTTTATTACTTAAAATCAAATTATTGATATCATTAGTTAACATACTAATATATGGTATAACACAAGTTTTTATAAAATTATGAATAAACATTTTTAGAGATATAATATCAATATAATCTAAACAACAACAAAAATATATCCCATCAATATATAAAGGCATTTTCTTACTAATACATAATATTTTATCTGACAATATATATTCATAAATACTATTCATATCACTACAAATATCCTTTTTTATTTTGATACTTTCTTCGATATCATTAATATTTCTGGCAACCTTTATACCATCATCCAAAAAAAAATCGCTAAAATGTATACTTAAATGATTCATATATAACTTTTGGATATTATTTAAATGGTCTACATTATTGACATATTTTTTGTTTTTTTCATCTATTCTACTTTTCTGATTTTTATCAGAACAAGTCAGGGTTTCTTCTTTTTTTCTCATCTTTGTTTCGTCATAATTGTCATCATTATTATCATCATTATTATCATCATTATTATCACCATTATTATCACCATTATTATCATCATTATTATCACCATTATTATCATCATAATTATCATCATTATTATTATTATTATTATATGAATAAACCATTTTATTAGTTATATGATTGTTTTGGTTATATGATTCTTCTTGTTCATCATGATATAATTTATTGTTTAAAAAATTATTATTTTTTAATTCATATGTAATCGAACTCTGAAAATTATTATCACTGCTACTTTCAAAAGAGTGATCCTTTGAATTTTTGTTCAAATTTTCACTCATGTCATTTTTCATATTATCATGATGATATATTTTTCTCTTGACTTCCTGGTTTTTATTTCTTCCATTACGTTCATATTTTTCATAGGCATTCAAAAATCGATGTGCTTTAATTATTAACAAATGACACTTATAATTTAAAAAAGTTGATTGTATGTTTACAAATAATTTCTGAACATCTGTTTCTATATCGTCATCATGGTTATTTGAAATATGAAGAAGAATAATACACTTGGGTATATTAGCGTTCATATAAGCGTTATTTCTTTTTATATTATTTTTAATCATTGATTTATATAGATCAATAACATTATTATCCCTTGTACTACATATATAAACAATACCTAAAGGAGTACATGACGAATTATTAAACAAATGTGTATAGGTCCACGATGTTTTAAAATATGTATTAAACCAAGGTAAAGAAAATGCATTATATTTTTGGATATTATTCATATATCTATTTTTACATATTTGATTATCTATATCATCATTATCATTCCCGTCGCTATTTGTTATATAATCATAACTAGAAGATTGAGAAAGGACATTACCACTTTTATTATTATATGTAATGTTATTATATGTATGGTTATCATATGTATTATTATCATATGGATAATATTTCCTTTTTTCGATATTTTCTTTGTATTGCTCTCTTTTATTCTCTTCAATATTTTTTACTATATCTTTTTTGATATCTTTATGTAGTACAGTTGAATTAGCACATATATATTCAAAGTACTTTTTATTTAAAGAAATGTTGTCTTTCTCATTTTTTTTAAAATATGCATGCAGATTTTGTTCATTATATATATCAGAATATTCTGGCTCATTATATGAAATAGTATCAATCAAAATTTTATCAAGATATTCTAACTTGACATCTTCATATTCATTTGCATTTATAAATCGTATTTTAAAATTTTTATTTTCAATTACCTTTTCATTTAAAGTATTATTTTTATTTAAATAATTTATATTTATGCTTGCGTTCAATTTCAGGTCGATTTTCTCATTGTCATCATTTATAAATGAATCACAAAGACCAAATGGTTGAAACAAATCATTTACGCTTATACCAAGGAAAAATGATATTTCCCTTTTTACAATTTTACTACTATCAATTAAAATGGTAGATAGATAAATATCATTTATAATATTTCTAATTTCTTCTTCAATATAACTAGCCATCTCTGAGAAATGGATACTAATTTTTTGTAAATATAAATATATATATATATATATATATATATTTATATATTTATATATTTATTTATACACAAAAAGTTATAAGATATTTATTAAAAAAGGTTATGAACGTGTAATGATAATTTTCAAAATTGGCTGTTTCATTTTTTTTTTTTTTTTTTTTTTTTTTAAACAAAAAAAATTATGAACAAATCATAAATATATTATTATATAAAAATGTTATTATTTGGCTAATTCTATTTTATTATATATATATTTATTTAAGCACAACTGAACAAAAGTATACAAAAAAATGAGGAAAATTTAAAAAAATATATATATTCACATATATATATATATATATATATATATATATTTCTAATTATTATAATATACATATTTCCCCTTTTTTCATGCAAACTAAAAGTGTGACAATATATATAATATGTAACATATATTATTACATATGAATTAAAAAAATATATATATATATATATTATATATATATAATAAAAAAAGGAAAGAAAAAAAACAATTTCAAATGTATATTATTAATAAAGAGAAAAATATAAAAATAAAAATACAAAAATAAAAATACAAAAATAAAAATACAAAAATAAAAATACAAACAAGTGGTACTGTTTATAAATGGTTGATTTATTTTAATACACCAATAAGGAAAATAATATTATAAAAACAATGAAGATATAATAATATTGACATTTCGTATTATCATTACACAAAAAAAAAAAAAAAAAAAAATTTTAATAAAAAGAACACATACTTATAATTCTTAAATATATATATATATATATATGTTCTTAAATTATATATATCTAAAGAATATATGTTATATATATATTTATATATGTATTCTTGTCATATTTATATATATTTTTATATATATATATATATTTTTTTTTTTTTTTTATATTTATATCTAATTTTTCTAAATATAATATACTACAAAATTTTGTCATACATGTTTATATAATATTATATATAGCAATATATAAAATATTATACCATGTTATTATATTTTTATACTATTTATATATAAATATTACAAAAAAATATAATGAAATGAAAATTTTCATTCTATATGTTCCCAAATGAATAAATTTTTTTTTTTTTTTTATAAATAAGGGATTATTTAACTTTATTTTTTATAACATTCGAATGTTGAAAAATAAATCAGTTTATAAATATTTAAGATTATGTGTATAAATATATATATATATATTTAAATATATCTATTATATATATAAATATATAATATTATATATTTATAATATATATATTATATTTTTTATTGAAGGGATAAAAAAATACTTATTGTATTAGTTATTGTTCATAAAAGTAAAAATATAAAAAGAATTCAATATAACATTAGAATAATTTTATGCTATAAAGTAAAAAAATTGCTACTATAAAAATAAAAAATGTTCATATTTAAATATATAAAAAAGAATAATATATTAATCTAAAAAATGTTTCTATATGACCTAGGTTTATTTTTTCCCCTTCTACATTCTAATATATGTTATATATACCTATATATATATATATATAATATAATATATAATAATATTTATTTATAATGGCAATATACATATAATACATGAGAATTATTATTCTGAAAATTTTCGAAGGTGGGATGGGAAAAAAAATATATTAAAATAAATATATAATAATAATTTTTTACATAATATATGTATAATATTTGAATTACAGTATTTTTTTTTTTTTTTTTTTTGTCAAAGTAAATAATATATATATATAATATATATATAACATATTTTTATCATATAACGATAATTTTTGAAATATATAGTTGATTATATTATATTATATATATATTTACATATATATAATATATTTATTTATTTATTTATATAACAAAAATAAAAACATCATTGTAAACATATCATATACAGAGAATGTAGAACATGTTAATATATAAGACTTTATAAAACTCAATTCAAATTAGATAGCTAAGTTTATGAAGATTATGTTTGAATACATAATATTTTTAAATTTCTGATATTGTAAAAAATTTTTTTTTTTTTTTTTTTTTTCCTTCAAGGTACAATAAAATAAAGGAATGAATAATATTCCAAATATTTGAAAGATATCAAACTTATGAACATTTTATAAATATAGAATATAATTTTGTATTTACATAAATTTTAAGTTTTATAAACTATTCTTATTATTTATATATTTATATATTTATATTTTTTGTAATTTGTGTTTTTATACTTTTAGATATATTATCATATGATATCTTAAAATTTTATTTAAGTGTATACTTGATATATTTTTTGTTTTATGACGTTATCCTTTTTTTTATAAATTTTTTTTTTTATTAATTTTTGTAAAATGGGAATGGAAATGATAAGGTTATCGAATTAATAAGGATTATGTGTAATGTGGCTATGCATAAATATATATATGTATATATGATTATTTATTTATTTATTTATTTATATTTATGTTATTATAATGTATGCATATGTACACTTATTATTGAAGAAAATTTTTAAGGAATTGTTTTAATAATTTTTAAAACATTCACAAAAGTAATAATCATATATATATATATATATATATATATATATATTTATATATTGATCTTCATCTTAAAAAAAAATGGCTAGTTTAGAAGAACTAATAGAGGAATATATATGTCCTGAAAAAGTCATGTTTACTTATGGGAAAGAGAAAAAGATTGAATTAATTTATGAAAAGAATAAAGATAAGGAAGAAAATAAAATAAGAGATAATATATTGGAAAAATTATTATTCTTGATAGAAAATGAAGATTATGAAGACTATGAAGAAAATGAAAAAGGCCATAGAGAAGAGACATATAAAGAATATGAAAAAAAGTCACATAGTACATATGTAAATAATGTTAGATCTTCAAATCATGTTCTTTCAAAGGATATATTTGATATGTGTCCATATAAAATAAAGAAGTGGCCTAATAATAATTTAATAAAAATAATTACGATTTTGAAAAAGTACTATTTTTGTAGTGAAAATATGAAGAGAGGTTCATCCATAAATTTGGTTACACAACTATTGGAGAGAATAGACATCTGTGATATGCCACTTGATTATTTTGAAAGCATCATTTATTTTTTTATTAAGAAAATAGAAGATTGGCATTGTATTAATGGGGTAGTAAATTTTTTCTTTCTGATGTTTGAAAAATATGAACATGTTTTGAAAAGAATTTATTATGATAATGAAATAACTGAGTTGTATAAAAATTTGTTCATTTATAAAAATAAGGAAAAAAGAACTAAAAATAAAAATAAAAATGAAAATGAAAATGAATTATATATACATAATGATGTAACAATAGGCGATAATAATAATAATAATAATAATGATGGTAATAATAATAATAATAATAATGATGGTAATAATAATAATAATAATAATCATTATGTTGGTGATTTGAGAACGATGAATTGCTTTAATGACGAAGAAGAGAACGACAAAATTGATGCCCTCATGGAAAAAGATATTTTATATGAAAAATGTGGAGTTAATGTAAATTGTTGTGGTTCGGATGGTAATTATGAAGATGGTAATTATGAAGATGGTAATTATGAAGATGGTAATTATGAAGATGGTAATTATGAAGATGGTAATTATGAAGATGATAAATGTTTAAGTTCATTTGATGAATATGAAAGTGATTATGATAATAATTTTTATGCTGAACCTTCAGATTATAATTCTTCTGATGAAGAAGATTACATACAGGTAAGAAGAATAAATAAAGAACAAGATGAAGGAGAAGGATTATGTATTGTATATAATATTTTGAAAAAATTATTTAAACATATTCATGCTCCAAGTTATTTACAAGGAATACGATTAAATTATTATAAAATAATTTTAATATCCTTAGAAAAATTTCGCAATGAAATCATTACAGTTCCTAATTTTATTAACAAGATTCAAGTACAATTAGAAAACGAATCAGATCCTCGAAATATCTTAATTTTATTTGATATAATTTATCTTTTGTGTAATGCTTATATATCTCCTTTAGAAACGAGTGAAGATTTTATAAGTATAAATGAATACCATTTATATGAACAAAGGGATGATGAAATTATAAAAGTGGTTAAAAGTAATGATGACGATGGGGATGTACCCAAAAGTAATAATAATAATAATAATAATGATGATAATAATGATGATGATGAGGATGTACTCAAAAGTAATAATAATAATAATAATAATAATAATAATGATAATAATAATGATCATCATAATAATATTCATAATGATGTTGCTAAAAATCATAATAATGATGAGAAAAGGAAAAAAGAATATATAAATGATGAGTCCTTATTTACTTATGACAAAGAAACTAATTATTTAAAATCCCTTATCGATATATCATTTTATTATTTCCCTATAGAATTTATTAATAATGATGGTAGGTATGATAGTATTACAGAAGAAAATTTAGAAGAGTCTTTTTTTAGATGCCTTTTATCAAATAAGAGATTAGGGGCATATGTTATAATGAATATATTAGATCAATTTTATAATTCTGAGAATGATGAAATAAGCGAGAAAAATTTGAAAAGTATCTTGAGAGCTTTAGAATTATGTGTACCATATTATGGTTGTGAGTGTGCATCTAAATTTATAACAACCGTTGTAGGTTTGATAGATTTAGAATGTGTAGAAAATAATTCAACCGATAAAATGGTTAGCTATTTTATTGATATACTTTTAGTATTTATTAATATATTAAATAAAGAACCTATATCGACTAAATATAATATATTTAATAAATATTTATCTAGTATGTTTAAAAAAATTCAAAAATATGTAATATTACATAAGAGTACGTATGAAAATAGGACCTATAATATAAATGAGATTGTTGAAATTTTAAAGGGAAATAAGGAAATACATAAAAATGGTGATAATAATAAAAAATATATATATGATGATAATCATAAAAAATATATATATGATGATAATAATAAAAAATATATATATGATGATAATCATAAAAAATATATATATGATGATAATCATAAAAAATATATATATGATGAATCCAAAATGGTTGTAGATATGAAGGAGGATACATATAGAATTATTAATTCATATGACTACTCGTCTCATAATTCTTCAGATAATGAGGACAATAATAATAATTATTTTATAAATACCAATGAACATAATAAAAATAATATGTATGGAAGTGATGAAAGTGATAAAAACATTTTTACTATAATAAAAGAGAAAAATGAAATTGAAAAAATAAAAGAAAAGAAACAGAAAGAAAAAAAGAAAAATAGAATAAAATTAGATAAATTCCCTGTTTTACAAAAAATATTAATATCTATATCAAAAGAAAATAATTATATATTTCTGTATATACTTTATACAATAGTAAAACCAATATTAAAAGAATGTTATTATTTAATATGTTTTTTAACTAGCCAAAATGAAGTTATGAAAAAATACATGAAGAAAATAAATGATAACAATAAAAACGATAATAATAAAAACAATAAAAATGGTAATAATAAAAACAATAAAAACGGTAATAATAAAAAAAGTAACAATAATAATAATAATCTATGCAGTAATGAGGATAAAAAATTCTTTACGCGTAATGAAAAAGAAGAAGAAGAATCGAAATATAATATAAGAATAAAAAAATTATTTAATATTTTAACAAGCTATATAAATTTTGTAAACAATATTTTAGAAAATAGTGTTGAAACATATAAAGTCATAAAATATAATATATATTTTTTAAACGAAATATATATAGTAAGAGAAATAATAAGAATAGGTGGAGACCTTTTTGTTAATAAATATCATGAATGTGGACTAGAACTTTTTAATATTCTTATAAATTTAATATGTATTCATAATAATGATAATGTTTTACAAAAGGAACTAAATTTTGATGATGATAATTTATCTATATATTTAATTAATACAATCATTTCGTTTTTTTCTATTGTAGGTTTTAATAATGAATTAATCCAAATATCTGAGTATAAAAAAAAAGAGGTATATCTTTATTACAAATGTTATAATAAATTATATAATCTTAAGATAGATAACAATTCTTTTAATTATACAGATTTATGGAGAGAACATATTTTACAAAACTCTTTTAATTTTATGGAAGATATAAGAAAAAATAATGAAGAAAATGTACTAAATCAAAATTGTGAATTTAATAAAAATACCTTATTATTTTTTCTTAGTTTAATAAACAAAATAATAAAATATAAATATATGCACATTAAAAATTATTTAAATACTATGTTGATAAATATGTCTTTATTTATATTAAAGATATATGTATGTAAGGAGGAACATATGGATAGTTATATTGAGTTGTTAAAAAAATTATGTCCAATGGATAATATAACATATATTATATTTGTTATTACGAATATATCATCTTTTATTTTACATTATTTTTATAAGGATGTGCAAAGGTTTAAGGAGGATTATATATGTATAAGAAGTGGTGATAATATATGTGGTGATAAAATATGTGGCGATAATATATGGGGTGACAATATATGTGATGATAATATATGTGGTGATAATATATGTGGTGATAATATATGTGGTGACAATATATGTGATGATAATATATGTGGTGATAATATATGTGGTGATAATATATGTGGTGATAATATATGTGGTGATAATATATGTGGTGATAATATATGTGGTGATAATATATGTGGTGATAATATATGTGGTGATAATATATGTGGTGATAATATATGTGGTGATAATATATGTGGTGATAATATATGTGGTGATAATATATGTGGTGATAATATATGTGGTGATAATATATGTGGTGATAAAATATGTGGTGATAATATATGTGGTGATAATATATGTGGTGATGATAAAAATAAATCTTTAAATAATATAAATATGATAGAAAAAGATAAAGAGACATACAGTGACTTATTTCAATACATATACTACAAACAGAATTGTAATTACTGTTTAGATAAAAACATGTTAAAGGTAGGATATAGTTTAAAGTTTCCAAATTTGTTATTTGAAAAAAGTAAAAATGTAGAAGATGTAGCATGTAGAAAAGAAGAGGATTACGAAAAGGATATTAAAAAACCTGATTTTGAAGAAATAAAGGATAATAATATTTGTGTTTCGGGAAATGTACAAAATGTACAAGAGGAAGACAATAATATTATTAAAATTATAGTTAATTTAGATATGGATAATGATGAGATTGTTAATTATCATTTTAATTTTCTTTTAAGTTTAACGTATTTACATTTATATTATAGATATGTTAATGTTACCAATATATTATTTTTAGAAGATTATAATAAAGATAAGACAATATTATCTCTTGAGAATATTCAAAATGAAAATGGATGTAAGAATAAAAAAGAAATGTTATATGGAATATTTATTTCTATAAATATTATGGAGATTATGGACTTGTGTATAAAATATATGTATGAAGAAAGTGTGCTTAACAAATTTTTATGTTTAAAAGAAATGGAGGATGAGAAAAATAAAATGAGAAAAAATAAAAGGAACAATGTAATGGTTGAAAAGGATTATATGAAAATAATTGATGATGATAAAGAGAATATATTTTATTACAGAAATTATTTGAACAAGATAAAAGAATTTATACATATAAATCATATAAATGATTTAGAGATTACTGATTTTGATGATATTGGAGGAATCATATCAGGGGATAAGTACATTCCAGAAAATGATGGAAATAATGATAAGGATAAAAATTTGAATATGATAAATAATAATTTATTTAATTATGATGTTTTGAGCTTTAAAAAAAAAAAATTTACGAATTTTAATTTGATAATTAATACAAAAGAGTTGTTATATATGTTAAGGATAATATTAAGTATAAATATTGTTTATAATAAGATAAAGAATGAATGTAATATTACCAAAAATAATAGACAAGAAAAATTATTATTTTCATTTTGTAAATATATATATTATAAATGGAAAGGAATTATGAATTATCTTTTTATGTATTTTGATAAAATAAAAAATAGGAAAATATTTTTGGAAAATTTAATTGATCATTGTTTAAATAAAGTAGATGAATGTATAATAAATTTGGATCCTGTTAAGGGTGATATATATTGTGATACATTTAAAAATATGTATAATTTGGAACATAATCATTTTCATCATAATCTTTATAATAGTAATAATATTATGATTCACAAAAAGTATGGGAACCATCCTATATATTTATATAAATCCTTGAACGTTTTACTAATATTTTTTATTCCTACAATGTTAGGTATAGATAATAATATAAGTGAACGACATATATATGACTTGTTACATTTGTGTATGTACATATATATGTTATATATGTATAATGTGACCACAAGTTTTAAGGGAATAAGGGGTCCTTCAATGTTGAAAGAACAGGTAAAGGAACAAAAAGAAAAGACAGGAGTTGAACGGAGTAACGAGGGTGTTGAGGAGGATGATTGTGGCGATGTGTACGTTACTCATGGTGATGAAGATAATGATGGTGATGAAGATGAAGATAATGATGGTGATGAAGATGAAGATAATGATGATAATGATGGTGATGAAGATGAAGATAATGATGATAATGATGGTGATGAAGATAATGGTGGTGATGAAGATAATGATGGTAATGATGATGATGGTAATGATGATGATGATGATAATGATGATAATAATGATGATAATAATAATGATAATAATGATGATAATAATGATGATAATAATAATGATAATAATGATGATAACAATAATGATAATAATAATGATGATGATTTTTATTATAGTGATTGTGACTCCTATGATGATTATACCAAACGTGAACGTACATTTATTTTTAAAAAATCTTTCTTTTTTAAAAAAAAAAAAAATAAAATAAATAATAATATTATTATGAATAATGATGTGTTAAAAAGTTATGATTCCTTTCTAAATTTTTTGAATGAGAAAAATAGAACGATGCTTTATTGTGTAGAAAAAAATGATATTATTCATAAAATAAATTATGATGTTATAAGAAATGCTTTACAATTTATTGATTTAGATTTATACGAAAATATATATCATTGTGCTTTACAAGTACTTTCTATAATAATATATAATAAATTATATAAAACGGAAGAACTTAATTATGTATATATCCATATGAATATAATAAAATATTGTACATTAAAATTAAAGGATAGTATAATATTTAAGATTGTCATTGATCATTTTACAAATATATATCAAGCACTTGTAAATAATAATTTAAAAAAAAATAAATATGAAGAAAACAAAAACAATAATAATATAAATAAAATAAATAAAATAAATATCTTTTTACCAATAGATTCATTTTTAAAATTTATTAGTAACACTTTTAATTTTACATTTTATGAGGATGAAAAAATTCAAAGAAAAATTATGAACAGGTGTGATTATGATATTATGAATATACATGTGCAGGCCCTTTTTTTCCTTTTCGATAATTTATATTGTAAGAAAGAAATAATTCATGATAAAACAAAATATGATTTATATTTAACACATGATTATTACAGTGATAAGATTGATTATAAAAAAAATTGTTATACTATAAATGTTCATATATTAGATAATATATATACAAATAAAATCATTGATGAAAAAACTGAAGATTGTAATAAGAAAATAAATTTTAGTTGGAAATATTTAAAAAAAATAAATATTAATGTATATAATTCTGTTATAATTAAATTAATAAATATACAATCATTATTTCAAATACATAAAGACAAGTCTTCTAGCTCTACCCATGAAGAGACGAGCGATTTTTATTTTATGTGTCATTTTTTTATTTCCATATTTCAGATGTTTTCTTTATTTTATGATTTAGGTTTATATCATATGCACAAACAGGAGGAAAAGTTAAAAAAAGAAAAGAAAAGTAGACACCATGATATGTCAAATGATATATATGACGAAGAAAATATCGAAAATATATACAGAAATATGAATAATAAACGAGATAAGCATGTATTAATTATATTTTATTATACCTATACATCACATATATACAATACCTTATTTCCAAACGTATATAATATAGATACCAATACATTATTTTGTAATAATAATTTTAATAGTATATATTTTCGACAACACGATGATTTTATGAATACTTACAAAAACTTTTTAGTTCTTTTTCTTTATCATATGTATAATTATTTATACTTTATCGACATTACAAATAAATTTATAACAATAACTCAGTATTTTTTCTTAATTAATAAATTTAATATTTCTTTTGAGAGTTCTTTATCGTATGATTTAATTCGAAATAAAAAGGAGGTCGTTGAATTTGTTGAAAAAAATGTAGATAATCTGTGTGGTGGTTATAATAAAAAGGACAAGGATAATGATGCAAAATGTGGTGACAAATATGGTGACAAATATGGTGACAAATATGGTGACAAATATGGTGACAAATATGGTGACAAATATGGTGACAAATATGATGACAAATATGATAACAAATATGATGATAAATATAATATAATAATAAAAAAAAAAGAACTCGTTATTTCAAGCAACGAACACAATGTAGATACTTATAAAAATAATAAAATAAATTCTATATATGATTTAAACAAAATAAAAGATAATTCTCCTATAATATATAATGTAAAATATAAAAGAAAACAAGAAAAAACTAAAATTAATTGTAAATATCTTACTTTAATTAACTTGAAATTAATACTGTTATCATATATGTCCATCCAAGAAATTGT
>NC_004326.2:147500-205000 GCF_000002765.6 Plasmodium falciparum 3D7 | reverse complement strand
ATATAAGTACACAAATAGATAAAATATATATATATTTATTACATTCTGTCTTTCCATTGTTTTATTTTTTTATTATTTAATAATTTTATGATTGTATTATTTTATGATTTAATTTTTTTTTTTTTTTTGTAAGTGTTGTGTGTGCATATCTTATAAGCTATATATAAATATATATAATAGACACATATAATACATATTTGTGTTAAAAAAAAAAAAAAAAAATTTATGTAATATATCCACAGATACATTATATTTAACAAGTTAAACAATGGATAAGAGTATTTGTGAAAGTGTGGCTTCGTCCAGTGACTTTATGATATATAATGTGTTGTCAGGAGGTAGAGAAAAAAGCAAGCAGACTTTAAATGAGATAAAAGAATTACAAGAACAAAATGAGGAGGTTATGAAAAATGAATTAAAAGAATATGACGTTGTTAATAAATTAATATATGAACGTATTGATAGCCTTCCTAATATTATGAGTGAATATGATAACTCTATTAAGAGTATTATAAATATGGATCATATGAATAATATAGATAATATATATAATGTGAATAATATATATAATGTGAATAATATATACAATGTTAATAATATAAATAATGCCGATAATAATAATAATAATAATAATATAGACCATAAAAGCTATGAAGATATTTTAACATGTACTATAGAAAGAGATTATGTTGATAATATGAAAGAATCCCCAATTAGTCATATGAAAGATGATCATGTAAAAAAAAATAAAAATAATCATATAAGAGATACAGATATGAAGAGCACACAATCATTTAATTATAATATAACAGAAGAAGACAAAATAAATATGAATGAAAAAAATAATTCTGCAGTAAATAATATGGGGATAACGAAAGATGATAAATTATATAATAATGGGAATTCCTTTCTCATGATAAAAAAAGATCATTCAGATAATATGTATAAAAAAGGTAATGCACCTATTAATATATCATCATTAAAATGTAAAATTGAAAAACAAAAATTGACTTTGTCAGACATGAATAATTATATAACAGAAGAATATTTAAACAGCAGTATACATAAAATAAGGAAACTATCATGTAGTGATGGTGCTATATTAAATAATAAACATAAAAATAATTTTGAATTAATAGACGAATCTAATAATAATTTAACAAACATTAATATAAATAATCCAAAAGAAGAAGATATTTTTCTCATGGATACTTCAGTTAGAGATGAAAAAGATATATCTTTAAAGTGGAATGACCTGAACAATTCAGATAAAAATATAGATGAAAGTAATAATAAAAATGAGAAAGGTCATGATATGAATAAAATTAGTCACAATAAAGAATATATAAAAAGTGTTAGTTTTTTTATGAAGGATACTAAGGATGATAAAATGTCCCATTCGTTATATACATCCAATGAGGAGACAACTAGTTTGAATGATTTAAAAAGGGTACATACATATCCCTCTAAAAAGAATTTATTAAAGGATATGGTGTCATCTATCAATTTGGTGAAGGATGATAATATTTCCTCTGTTATTTGTGGAGAAAATATAAGTGAATTCAATAAGGGGACATTTGGCAAAGCTGATTTGAGTAGTAAGATAAATGATAATTACTTTAAGGAAGATGATAATAAAAATGGTAACAATGGTGATAATAATAAAGATGAAAGTAATATTAATAATGATGAATATAATAATGATGATAATAATATTAATAATGATCAATATAATAATGATGATAATAATATTAATAATGATGAATATAATAATATTGATCAATATCATCATTGTGGTGATACAATAAAGCAAAAGGAAACACCCTCTATTGCTCATAAAATAAAACACGAAGCTATATCCGAAAACGATATGAACAGCGAAAAAAGTTACAGTAGCCAACTTCTTTATGAAGATAAATTATATTATATGCTAAATAATAATAGTCTAGAAAATTTAAATTATACTGTTATAGAAAAATATTCAAGTAATGTAAAAAATATCAAAGAAGTGAGCGATATTTGTTTCAGATTTTCTAGATTAATTATTGGAAAAAATTTTATAAAAAATTTAGAAAAATACCAAAAATTTTATATAAGTTATTGTATACCTATAACATATGAAATTTTGTCATCCAATAGTACAGACTGTAGTAAACAAAGAAGACAAACTATGAATGAGAATTATTTAAATAAAAAATACAGAAAAAAAAATTCATCAATTAATTTTTCATTTAAAAATGGAAAGAAAGGAGAAACTACAGAAAAATGTAAAAATGGAAAGAAAGCAGAATCTACAGAAAAGTGTAACAATGGAAAGAAAGGAGAAACTACAGAAAAGTGTAAAAATGCTTTAGAATTGGAGGAAGCAAAATTTTGTGAAAAAAATAATAGTTCAGAACATCAAAGTTATGTGAATAATATATCTTATGATAATTGTAATAATAATATAAAAAATAGCAAATTTCGAAACTATACACAACTCAATAAAAGAAAGAGTAGTAATATAATTGAAAAAAGTGTCATTATATATGATAGTCATTATATTGAAGGCAAATATATAAATAAAAATAATGTCGAATTTTTACAAGATATTTATCATAAAGTAGATAATAATATATTTGATAAAATTGAAAATGTTTCTTTTTTATTATGTGCTACATTAAATAAAAAAAAAAATAATCCACAAGGTTATAATTCATCTATATTGTTGCAACAAAAAAATAATAATATATTGAAATTATTAAATTATCCATTTGTCATACCAAATAATTGTGAAATTTTAGGAATAGCCGAAATTCCTTTTATTCCTATACCAAATTTGGAATTACCTATAAAGGAGCTAGCTATTCCAAATAATTGTTTTCAGAATTTAATAAAAGGTCCTTCTATATTATTTTATTTGTATATAGACATATTGGAGAGGTCCTTACCTGTTCAAAAGAATAAATATGAGGAAGATAATATGAAAAGTGTACATAATCTAAAGGATGAATTAAGTAGTACAGAAAAAGCAAGAATTTCAGACAGTATGGGGAAAATTATTGAGAAGGATAATGATATTTTTAATAAAAAAGTAGATGGAGATATGAATGTGCTAAATGAGGATATACAGAAGAGTTCAGAATTAATTAAATCAAATGTGCAAGTAGATTATATGAATAATATGTGCATGAATGGTGAAAATGATGTTTTTGAGAATATAAACATTTGTGATGATATAAACATTTGTGATGATACAAACATTTGTGATGATATAAACATTTGTGATGATATAAACATTTGTGATGATATAAACATTTGTGATGATACAAACATTTGTGATGATACAAACATTTGTGACAATATAAACATTTGTGATAATATAAACATTTGTGATAATATAAACATTTGTGATAATATAAACATTTGTGATAATATAAACATTTCGGATAATATAAATTGTTTTGATAATATAAACATTTCTGGTAATATAAATTTTTCTAATAGTTTAAACACATCCAACAATTTAAACATTTCTAATAACGAAGTAGCTTCCCGAAATGTAGATACTTTAATGTTATCTGATAAGTTGAAGGTGTCAACAGATGAAATAAAAACAAATGATGAAAAAAAAAATTATGAACATGTTCAGGTGAATATTAACAAGTCAGGTAATAATTTGGAACATCAGTTAAATTCTGATGAAAATGAAAAAATGAGAAGATCGTTAAAGAGTGAATACTCTGAGGATAAGGAATTTGAGGAATTGATTGAAGAAAAGGAGGAAAGAAAAAATAATGCAATTGTTAATAAAATGAATAGTGTTGATAAAATGAATAGTGTGGATAATATTAACATTGTGGATAATATTAACAGTGTGGATAATATTAACAGTGTGGATAATATTAACAGTGTGGATAATATTAACAGTGTGGATAATATTAACAGTGTGGATAATATTGTTGAAGAATCGATGAATAAATTAAAAGTAAAGGAAAATACTTTAGATGAAAAAAATGAAGATGATGCAGTAATATATATTTATATAGACAAAATAGTTAACTTATCAAAAAAACACTTTACTAATTTATCATTTTGCGTACGATTTTATAAAGATGAGAAATATACATATAAAAGCTTTGATTTGAAGAATGAAATGATATTTGATACTTTACTAAGTTCTAAAAAGAAACTGTGTGATATGCAAGAGGTTATTATAGAGGTGTGGCATGAAAGAGAAGTAGATAAGAAAAAAAGAAAAAAGAAAAAAGAAAAAGAAAAAGAAAAAAAGAAAAAAAAAAATATGATAGAAAATAATATGGTTGAGGAAAAAGTTAAAGACTGTGTTGGTATATTAAAAATAAATGTAAAAGAAATTAACGAAAATAAGAATATAATGTATTTAGAAAAATATAATGAATTGACATTTCGTTTTTATGACGATATTAATTTTATGTTTCGAGTTTTGTTAATTAGGGGTTTGAAAGATATGTATTCAAATATATTTTTATTTTGTAAAAAATATATTGAGAATTACGAAATAGATTCTCGTAATTTTTTGTTGAAAGATAAGAATGACATTGATCCAAACGGAATAAATATTAGGAAAGGAAATATCAAGAAAAAAATAAAGAAAATGAAAAATATAAATAATGTGAATAATATTAATCGTAATGATAATATTAATAGTTCTAATGAGTATGATGTAAGATCTAATTCTTTTCTATCCATTAGTGAGCAGTATTTTATGTATGACTCTACGAACATATATAATAATGAATATTATATATACGAAATACAAAGGGAGGTATTAAAAAAGGGCATACGTAGTAATGTAATAATAAATGGTGTGTTAAAAAGGATGAGACAAAAAATGGAGATGAATAATGTAAATAAGGAAATATCCAAAAGGAAATTTAACACAAAAAATGTTGATAGTGATCATTTGTCTGAGTTGTGTAAGTATGTTATGAATGATAGTTATGATGAATTAGATCATAGGGAAAATATGTATACATTTAAAATGAATATTATGAATAAGGAAAAAACTAAGAATAAATGCAACAATAATAGGAAGAATAATAAGAAGAACAAGAACAATAATAATAATGAGAATAAAAGGGAAAATTATAATTATAGTTATAATAATTATAATGAGACGAATTCAATATATGATGATAATATTTATTATAATAATAGGAACTATTTAAATATCGATTTTGTTAAAGAAGAACTTTTATTATGGAATATGAATGAAGAGGTTGTGAATTTATTAATATGTGATATAAAAACTAATTGTATTAAAGATAAATATATTTTGAAAAGTTTTTTTGAAGAATATATAGAGAAAATATATACAAAATGGGAAAAATTGTCCAATAAAATTTTTGTAAAGAATAAAAAGAATATGAATATAAATGATATATGTGAATATATTGATAGTTTATATATAGATGATGAAAATTATATAAATAAAGAAGAATTTTTTTTATTTTTTGAAGATATTGGTACAATATTTGTTGATTCTAATATATTTGATGAGTTATGTTTATTGTTTTATGATAAAAAAAAAGAATTAATACATTTTTCTTTATTTGTATCCTTAATAATTAAAAAAGGTGTTGAAGAATTAAAAAATATGATATATGGATATGATATATTGTTAAAATTATTTGACTTTTTATATATGGAACATATTAGTATGGAATATTTAGAAAATGAATTATTTAAAATTTCTTTGGATAAAAAAAATTTTTATTCAGAAAAAATAAAAAAGAATATATCAAGAAATATATTAATAGATTCAAATATAAATTATAATAAAAATAAGAAACCAAATGATAACTTATATATGTTTTTAAATGAAGAGGATAATATTTGTTCATGTACCTCTTTACATTTTTTACATTCTATAAGTTTTATTTTAAAGAAATTTAACAATAATAATTTTACAACATATGATTTATTTTTCTTAGTAAAATATATTATACAGAATCAAAATAACTATGTATTATCGGACACGTATATTTTTGTTAATGTCATTAAAGGTATTGAAACCATAAATATAACATACTTCTTATCTTTATATTATATATATATAAATCAAAATAAAAATAATATACAATTAAGAGAAAACCAGGAAAATGACACGTCAGAAAAAATATGTGATGATAATTTAAATAATGTCATAACCATAGAAAGAAATCAAACTCTTGAAAAGCCTCTTCATTCTTTATATAATGATAACAGTTTGTGTATCTCGTATTCTGAAAAGAAAAGTGGATATATATCATCTTATGGGTCTGTCTATAAGGAAAATAGGAAATGTAGCAACACTCTGGGAAATGTTGATAGAAATAAAAATGTTGTCGAGGTATATCATAATGAAAAGGGTTGTATAAATAATATGATTAATAATGATGATGAAAATATTCCATGTGAGAAAAATAAAGTGACTACCACAAGAAAAGTTACAAATGAGTTTGTAAAAGATGAAAGGTTAAGTGAGCATAATGATAATAACAATGATAATAATAATAATAATAATAATGATAATAATAATGATAATAACAATGATAATAATAATGATAGTAATAATAATAACAATGACAATAATGATAGTAATAATAATAACAATGACAATAATGATAATAATTTGGATCCAGACATAAAGAATGTAGATGAGTATTTAATAAGGGACAAGGGAGTATATGAGGATCATCTAAATGATGATCATAATAATGATGATAGTAATAATTATTATTATGATCAAAAATGTTGTGATTTAAAAAAAGAAAAGAATACTTTATATTCATCAAATCCATCGGATAAAGAAAAAAGTAAAAGTCTTAATGAAAATTACAATATAAAAAAGAAGGTTATATTATCCAATAATAATATTAAGAAGGACGAAAATATATTTTATGCTAAATTATATAAAAGGAGAGATATACAAAGGAGTGTTAAAAATTCACTTATTATTATTTACCACAGAATTGTTAGTGGGTTAATAACTATAGAATATGTATGTGAATGCTTAGATACTTTTTTTAATAATATTTTAAAAAATAAAAAAGTAAAAAATAATAATAATAATAATAAAAACTATTTTATGGATAAATTCGAAATTTTAAAACTATTAGATTCAATAGGAATATATACATCTTACGATATATCTTTGTGTATATTAAAGTGGTATATATATCAAATATATAGATATGAAGAAGAAAAAAAAAAAAAAAGAAAAAGAAAAAGAAAAAAAAAAAAAATTGAGTTACATAAAAGTGATATAATAGATAGTTTTGAAGATTTTATATTAAATAATAGTATTTTAGATGAAACTATTATAGAGACTTATAATTTAAATGATCATATAAAAATTATGAAATGGTTATTTGAAAAATATTTATTAAGTGAATATATTAGTGGGAATATATTTTCTGGTAGTACCTTAGAATATTTTTTTCTATTATTAAAAGAAAGGAATATAAATATTACAATATTTTCAGAAAAAAATATATTTACATTTAATGATTTTTTTAAAGAAATTGAAGAACTCAATTTAGAGTTCCCGAAAAATTGTATAAGACTTTTATTTAGTAATTTGCTAGCATATGATTTAACATCATTTAATAGTTTAAATAATAAATTAATTTTTTATGATAATATTGAATCATATTGGATAAGATGGAATAAACTAAACTTTGAACATTTCATTTTTGAAAAAACTAATATAGAAGATACTAAAATGTGGAATATTAAAAATGTTAAATGTAATAGTATAAATAATACATATAAGAACTCTATTAATGATACTATTCATGGAAATAATATAAGTCATTTATTTAACCATGTACAACAAAAAAGAAAAGAACTAACTAAAAATAAAGAAAAGGAAATGATTTCTATAAATATAAATTGTAATTCATATAATGATATAAATACATGTGTACAAGAAGAAGATACTTTTTCTGTACCAAATAAAAGATTTATTGATGTTGGAAATAGCCAAGGGAAATATTATTATTCTTATTTTTATGCTTTGCCATTATATAGTTTATTCTTTTATTTTTCAAAACAAAAAATATTGAGTGGAGATAAGTTGTTAAGATATTTTTTTATAAGTATTTTTAAATATGAATTAAACAAAATAAATATAAATAATTATTTGAATAATTATTATACACTTTATGATTTTGTAGATATATGTAAAGATATCATTTTGTATAATGATAATACGGATGATATATTGTACCGAGAGGACTTTTTTAAATTACTAATATTAATAAATAAAAAATATAAAAAAAAAACAGGTGAGGATGTTATATCGAAAGAAAATTCACTTGAAATATTTTTAAAGAGAAAAAGTCATTATTTTTCTCCCATGTTTAAGCAGAATTGGGGATGTATAAAAAGGGATATAATAAGTTTGGAGCTTAATCTTATCTATCACAATAATAATAAAGAAGAAAGTAATAATGATGCAAGTAATAATAATAATAATGATGATGATGATGATAATAATAATAATTATCATTATTATTATAATAATTATCATTATAATAATAATTGTAATAACTATTTGTTGAATTTACAACAATGTAAAACTTTCAATAATTATAACGAAAAAGATCTACACCAATATTCAAATGAGCGTCTTTATAATAACTTAACAAATGTAAACCTTATTAATAGTAATATAGTAGGGGGGGACTCTATAGAACACAGAAAAATTCTTTTGAATAAAAAAGGAGATATAGAAAATGAAGATGAAGTCATTATAAATTTTTTTAAAAGAAATAAAAAAGTTATAAAATATATTCGAGAATATTTTTATATATTTGTATTTTTTCAAAAGATTATACATAATAAAGAAAATTGTTATGATTTGTGTTTTTATGAAAAAGAAATAGTATTTTATCAAAAGAAATTGAAAGAATATTATTTAAAACGTAATCATGTAAATAATTATAATAGATGTATGAAAAATAAAATAGATAATTATAAATTCTATGATAAATATGGATATGCTATACCTTCCATACAAAAAATGAAAAAAGGAACTAGTAACGATTGTAATGATAATTCTTCTTTTATGTTTTTATATAATGAAGTAAATATTTGTAATGAAGAGAAAAGATTTGGATGTAAAGAATATGCATATATGGTATATCCATATTTATTACTTTTAAGCGATTTTATAAAAAGAATGATACATATATATAAAGAAGATTATGTTGATGTTATAAAAAAATTATTTATTATGGAAAAAAATAAAGAATTTGTAGATGAGAATATGATGGAGAAAGATAAAGAAAAAGACAAAAAGAAAAAAAAAGATGTAAAAAAAAAAAAAAATAAAATTGAACATTCAACCTTTTTATATAAATTAGAAAATATCATGTCAAGATCTGGTAGTTTCGATTATAAGGAATGGAATAAATTATATTTATTGTGTGAACATTTAGATATAAGAATTGATACTTTGATTATACGATTAATTAATATATTAGAAAGGAATAATTATATTAAAGTATGTAATGTAATGAATGGATGTATCTTATTTAATGATTATCATAATTATTATAATAAAAGTAGCTATAATAATAATTATAATGAAAGACATATATTATTTAACCTTATATACAATAACAACAGATGTGATCATAATATAGAGGAAAAGAGTAATATTATAATGAATAAGATAATGGATAATAAGTATAATATAGTAGAACATAAAAAGAGAACACATCGTATGTTTTCTTTATACGAAAAAGAAGAAAATGATATATATATAAAACATATGAAATATTTAATAAGTTTCAATAAGTTAATATTAAATGATTTATATATATATAAGAAAATAAGAAAACCAAAAAATGAAAAGATATGTAATAATATGAATATAAACAATTTAGATGTATATATATATAAATATATAATACATGATAGATTATATATAAATTATTTATCTTATTTATATATCAGAATATTATTTAATGAATGTTTATTAACAGGAATAAATATTAATACAATATTTTATGACATAAAAAATAAAAATACATTTATAAATATATTATTAAGATATTTTAGTCATATATTTTGTGAGTATGATATAAATATTCTTTCAAAGAATTATTCCTATCAAATTAATATGACATCTATTCATTTAAGTGAATATCATAATATGGTATCTTTAAAAACATTTCTTAATGATATATATGAACAGGGATTATATTATAATACTTATTTAAGGAAAATATTATTTTCTTTCTTTTTTAAAAATTCAAATATATTTTATATGTATATGAATCATGGACAAGAGAAAAACGGTGAAGACAATTTATTATTATCATGTGAGAAATTAAAACAAATATTATGTTATAATGGAATATTTTTGTCGTGGGCAGAAATATATGATTTTTTCCAACCGCTTAATAAGTATTGTGTAATATATCATAATAGGTCTTATGATAAAAGACATGGGGAAAATGAAACTCCCTATATATTAAAAGCGTATATCAATATATATAATTTGGTAAGTATTTCAAGGAGGATGATAAGAGGAAGGTTGGACGATATTAAAAATGTTGAAAATGTTATAAGTGTTGATACTAGTATAAATATAGAGAACTATAATAAAAATGAGATATCTGGGGAAATATATGATGAAGACCAAAATAAACCTATAGGTCATAATAATTACATGAATAAAAACATTTCAGATCATATATATAATAAGAAGGTGTTACAGCAAGATAGTATGGAAGAAAGGCTATCAAATGTAAATCATGGTTATATTATGGATGTCGATAGAAAAGCAGAAAGGATAATTTCATCATCTAAATATAATAATAACAAAACCTGTGTTTTAAAAAGAGATGGTTCAGTTGAAATGAACAACGAAATAGAGAAGGAGGATGATACATATTTGGGTAGTACGAAATATATAAATAGACACATATTATTATGTCATAAAATTGATGAAGACGTGAAAGATGAATATACAAAAAATCAAGATACATATAATAATAATATGAATACCTTATTTAAATTAAACGAATGTGATAAGAAAAAAGGAGAAATAAAAAATATGTCCCTAAATAAAAATGATAATATAAAGAAAGGGTGTTATCTAAAATGCAAAAGTCAGAATGATGAAAAGGATAATAAATTGCTAAATAATAAAAATATTACAACAATTAGTAATTATATGAGTCCATGTATTTATTCTAATATGAAATATAACATTTTAGAAACGTCCAATAATATATTTTATAATTTGAGTTTCACAAAATTAACGTTGGGAAGATTACTATATCTATTATTTTTAAAAATGAATAATTTAATGATAAAAAAAAAATTATATTTTGAACAAATATATTTCGGTATGAAGAATATAAATTATGAAGATATAAAAAAAAAAGAAATGGAAAGAGCGTGTACTTTATTTTTAAATATGAAAAATGATGAATTGAATAATATTATTCCTGATAATTTTATATTATATAAAAATGATATAAGAAATGGTATCTTTTTTAATATATTTCTTTTGAAAGATACGTATGAAGAAATGTTCTCACAAGAACAAGAGGAAGATGCAAAGGTCTCTATATACAATTTTATATCTTATTATGAAAAAAAAAAAAATGATACAATATTTTCGAATTATTCATTTGTTTACAATTTTAGTTTTGAATGGATAAATTGTATGAAACTAAAGAATGAATATATAACTAAGGAGGATTGTGTGAAATTAATTTGTTCTTTTAATATGGATAATAAAACATGGGACGAAAATAAAAGAGTTAACCGTGTAAAAATAAATGATGATAAGATAAAAGATAATAAGACGAATGAGTTATTTAACAATGTAAATATTATAAATGAAAAAAAGAGCTTATTATCTCATACATTATCAAAACAGGAAATGATGAAAATATTTGAAAAAAATATTAAAGGGAAATGGAAAAAAATCTTATTATCTATTTTTGATGAGAAGAATTTTTATGTTCATAATTTACGCATATTTTTTAAAGAATTTACTGGTATAAATACATATTTAAGAAAGATTAAAGAAAGGAAGTATAAAAATAATTTTAAGGATAATAAAATATGTGATGATAATAAAAAAGAAGCTGATTCAAAAATAGAACATTTAAAAGTAGAACATTCTAAAGAACATTCTAAAGAACATTCTAAAGAACATTCCAAAGTAGAACATAGTACATTTTCTTTAAATTATTATTGTTGTCTTGGTGGTGAAGAAATATTTCTATCGAACATATTTTTTGATTACAACCAAAATAATAATATACCTCCTTTTGATGATAAGATAAAATCTTGTGATGATAAAGAGAGTAAAAGAAATATATATAAAGAAGATATTATATATATAAATCATCTATTTGATCATAAGTTTTCTACCATAAAAGAAAAAGATATTATAACTTTATTTAAACATAATAAGGATATGATAAAAATAAAATTATATTATAATGAAAATGTTATAGCAGAAGCGAATTTACATATCCTAGAATTTTTTTCTATATTAAAAAACAAGGACAAGATAAAAGATCATAAAACCTTATGTTTTGTTGTTTCTTCTGAGGATACACAAAAAGATATTTTATTTTTAGATATTGATATTTATTATGAAAGAAAAAAAATGTATGCTGATATGCCTATTTTCCAAACTACCAATAGAAAAATAGAAGAACACAAGTTTGATGTGGAAAATGTGATTGAATATATAGAGCAAATAAATAATAAGGATCAGCCAAATGTAAGTATTGAAAACAATAGAAATAAAGGTAGCATACCAAAAAATGTGAACACAGAATATTGTGTCGATACTCATAATAAATTAAATGATGTGGATGATATTGTGAAGGTTACTAATGTAGAAACGGATGTAAATACAAATGAAATGAACATTACGCCAAATTTAGAAGACCAACAAAACAATTTTAATAAGGATGATGTTCTATGTAATAGTGCTGAATATACTTTATTGAGAAAAAAAAAAATCGGAAATAATTATTATTTAGAATATAATAAAAATGAGGAATTCCATCCTAAAAAAGGAAGTATAAAAAAAGAAGAAGACATACAAAATGTTACACTTTTAAAAAATAAATCATTTGTTAGTTTTGCGCACTTAACTATAGATCATATAATTATTCCGATATGTTTAATAAATGAAATTAGTAAAAATGTTATAGAAGGACATGAAGGGATGAAATTACATGAAGGGATGAAATTACATGAAGGGATGAAATTACATGAAGGGATGAAATTACATGAAGGGATGAAATTACATGAAGGGATGAAATTACATGAAGGGATGAAATTACATGAAGGGATGAAATTACATGAAGGGATGAAATTACATGAAGGGATGAAATTACATGAAGGGATGAAATTACATGAAGGGATGAAATTACATGAAGGGATGAAATTACATGAAGGGATGAAATTACATGAAGGGATGAAATTACATGAAGGGATGATATTACATGAAGGGATGAAATTACATGAAAGGATGAAATTACATGAAGACATATTTGTTGCGATTTATATTGAAGTATATGAAAAGGTGAGTACATGTGAAGAAACAAAAAATGAACAACATGTACAAGAAGATGAAAGAGGTAGGTACAGATTATTATCTTGTTCTGTTCCGAAAATAATAAATTGTAAGAAAAATGAAAATATGAATTTTACGAGTGAAGTATGTGTGGATCCCAGCATGGGTTTTCTTCCTACCAATCGATACGATGATAAAGATAATGAGGTTGATGATAATAATTTTGATCCAAATAAATTTCATAATAAATGTAACAATATATGTCATAATGATCATCATGTTGAGGATCACAAATTTAATAAACCCCAAGAGTGTGCAGGAAAAAATATCAAGCTTCATAAAACAATGACCAACCTGAAAAAGAAGGAAAAACATATAAAAATATTTGAGAAACATTTAAATATACATAATATAAAAGTAAAACATCATGAAATTATTAAAAGTAAGAACTTATTTATAGAAGGGAAAATAATTATAAGGGCCATTATATCTTTAAATTATATTTCAAAAGATATAGTTATTGGGGAGCATTGTTTTAAAATAAAAAATATGTTATATAAAAATAAACGTATGACATATTATTCAGAGAATTTATTTCATTCTATAAATAATAAAACGGAAACATTATCAAATGAAAAAAAAATAAATGACAAAAATGAAGTGTGTGATAAGGAAAATAAAACAAATGGTGATAAAAACCTAATGTATGATCATCTTATAAAATGCGAAAATAATAATAAAACAAGTTCGAGCAACCCAGTAGATAATAATACCAAAACTGTTTCTTCTGAAAATAATATAAAGAATAATATAGAGAATAACATTTTTGTGAAAAATATTGTGGAAAAAAATATTATTGGATATATATCTTATCAATATGAAATAAAAGAATATAAAAATGAAGATTATGAAAAGGTTAATAAATGTACACTTCCAAATTTTATTCCTATATATTTTTTAAATAGTGATGGTGATAGTGATGATAATGGTGATGGTCATGGTCATGGTCATGGTGATGGTCATGATGATGATAATGGTGATGGTCATGGTGATGATTTATTATATAATACTTTATATGAAAAATTATTTAGTGATATATTAAGAAAATTAAATTATAGAAAATATGTTAATGTAGACATGTTTATATATTCTTTAAAAGTTAGTTCATATAAAAAGCATATAAATTATTTTAAAAGATTTTTCTTTTATTTTATAAAATTGGACAAGAAATTATTTTTCCCCTTAAAAAGTGTATTAAAGATATTGGCCTTACGAAAATTATCGTTTCACTTTTTAAGTTGGATAAATTATTTTTTTCATGAAATACAAAAATATTTTTCATGTTTTAATTTTCTTGGTATATTTGAATGGCCCTACTTATTAAAATGTGTTTTAAAATCTCAGGATGAGTACATAAAGGACGAAAAAAAAAAAAAAAAAAAATTAGAAAATAACAAGGTGGTTACTAAATATAGGTACACCATTGGTGATAATAATGATGATGATAATAATAACAATAATAATAATGATGATGATAATAACAATAATGATGATGATGATAATAACAACAATAATAATAATAATGATGATGATTATAACAATAATAATAATAAAATAAAAGAGGAAAAAACAAATTCTGTCGAATCGAACACATGTAGTCATCTAAACTTTACAAATTGTAGTAATGTATCCATAAGATATTCAAGCATTAAAAATTATAAGAATGAAAAAAATAATGTAGAGAAAAAAACAAAAAAGAGAACAAAAAATATTCAAGGGAAAATGTTAAATGAAAAAGATTGGTGGCTGTTAAATAATTGGAATTATTGGCATTTAAATTGTGATAAAAAAAATTATTTCTTCTTATATTTATTTATAAATGATATACTTCTTTTTTATGAAGAAGAAAAAAACTTTTTTAAAAATAGGAAGAAATATAAAAGGATAGATGATGATGGTATTTATAATAATAATTATAATATATGTTCATTTATTCATGTTGATAATAATAACGAAGAAAATGATCAAGATAAACAAAAGTTTATATTCTTAGATAATAAAAAGGAAAATTACAAAAGTGGAGGTAATGACTTACCAAGAAAAGAAAAATATAACTTATTAAATTTTAAAAATATAAAAAAAAATACACATCTAAATAATATAAAGAATGAAGAAATAACATATTCTATCTTTTCTAATACAAAAAAGAAGAAGAATGACTACTTATCAAATGAAAAAAAACAAAGAAAAGAAGTAATAAATAATACTAATAGGAGTAATAATAATAATAATAAGACATCTATTTATCAATACAACACATTGAAAGATACAGAAAATAATAAAATTCCATATGATCATATAATATCAAATAATAATTCACCATATGATTTTGTGGAAAAAAAAGAAAAAAAAACATTTTTCAATTTAGGTTTTCATGATAATTTAAAAAATAAAATTAACAATCTGTTTAAAAATGATAAAAAAGATTATTTACAAACATATAATAAATATTACATTTTTGTAAAAGTGAAAAAGTTACTTTATCCCTTACCTTTTATAAATAATAAAAAGCCCAATATATTTTTAACATACCAAATTGTATTGAATAATTATGATTTCATTAATAAACATGATATATTTCCTTTCTCCTTAAAAAAAAAAAAAAATTATATTATTAACAAAGTTCAAGCACAAACAAAAATTTATTATAATGATTGTTATCCATATATTAACAATTCAGAAATATTAAAATTACCGGATATAAAAGAATTAAATAATACTTTTAATAAACATTTTGTACAAACTCAAGATGGACACTTGGATTTTTATCTACAAAACTTATCATTACAAATAAATTTTTATCATGTCATGAGTAATAAATATATAACATCTCATCTTAATATTTATCAAGAAAATGATAGAATCACATCAAGTAATAATATATATGATAATACATCAGAATTTTCAACGAATATTAATTTATATAATATGGAATATGAAAATAATAAACATAAGGAAAAAAATATATTAATAGCTAAAGCATTCATTCCTTTTAATTTACTCTTAAAAAAAAACAAAACAAAGATTAGTGTGCCATTATTTTTCTCTCCATTTTTTACAAAAGGTGTTAATAAAAATGAAGTTGAAGTGATACTAAAATATGATACAAATATAAGAGATTATTTAAAATATGAATATATGAACGATATACATGAGAAGAATAAGCATAGGGGCGGAACAGAACGTAACGAGGAGGATACCAAAAGGTGTATCCATATAAAAGATATAAATAGGAATAATAATATAAATAGGAATAATAATATAAATAATAATAATATAAATAATAATAATATAAATAATAATAATATAAATAATAATAATATACATAATAATAATATACATAATAATAATATACATAATAATAATATACATAATAATAATTACAGTGACCTGTATTATAAAAAAATCAAGAACAATAATATACATATGAATCAGCTTAGTATATCAAATGATTTAAATACTAGTTTACGTGTTATAGAGGAAAAAAATAAAAACGAATTTATCGATTTGTCAAATATACCTTTATTAACATTACCTAAAATTCCTCCACCCATATCTTAATTTGTTTATTTATGCATAAATCTTTTGTTTTATTATAATTGTTAAATTTAAATTTTTTTTTTTTTTTTTTTTGTTATTAAATATGTCAACATATATATATATATATATATATATATAATATTTTATTAATAGAAAAATAAGAAAAAATTAAAACACTGCTCTTCATTTTTTAAAAATAGTAATTTTATATAAATTAAGATATACATACGAAGATTAATGGACAAACATATATATATATATATATATATATATTTATATATTTATCATACTAGCTAATTTTTTTTTTTTTTTTTTTTTTTTTTTTTTTTTTCTTACATATAATCCCATAAGGCACTTTTGAATTCACATTTGATTATTGTCATTAGCATATGTTTTTCTTCTTTTTAAATAAAATCGATCATAATGTGTATAATAATAAAGATTATATTTTTGATGTGTACTATAATTATTATTATTATTATTAATATTATTATTATTATGAATAATATTATTATTAATATTATTATGAATATTATTATAAGTTTTATTTGTCATATAATTGTTACAATATTTTTTATTTGTGTTATATTTCTCCACATGTTTATCATTATCTATTGTATTATATATATGAGTATCATAATTTTTATCTTTGCTAATAATATTATTTTCCTTGTTATTCTTTAATAAATTTACCAAGTTACTACTTGTACAAATAGTTGACTTGTTTTTTATACAAATACTTTTATTATTTATATTACTTGTATTTTTACTTCTGCTCCTTTCTCTATCGATTATTGTTTTATAGGATGTTGGTGGTGAATTCCGTTTTCTTTTTATACACTGATTATAATTGTCTTCATATATCACATTTTTAATATTTTCGTTAACATTAAAATTTTTATGTGGTCCATTCTCTTTTTCTTCATTATTGTTATTATATAAAATGTCTGTATGATGTTTCGATTGTTGGTTCGTTTTAAATACAAGTAAATCTTTATTCGTTGGTAAGATATTATGATTATATTGTGTGTTGTTATTTTTATGTATCTTAGCATATACACCATTATAATTATTATCATTATATTTATCATTATAATTATTTTGTTTATATTTATCATTATAATTATTATCATTATATTTATCATTATAATTATTTTGTTTATATTTATCATTATAATTATTTTGTTTATATTTATCATTATAATTATTATCATTATATTTATCATTATAATTATTTTGTTTAGATTTATCATAATTATATAATGATACACCTATATAATTGTTATCTTGTGGATCCTTTTTTTTTATATCCCTATTATATTTATAATCACAAGAAAAGTTATTACCATTTTCATTTTTCATATTATCGTTACTTGTATGATAACAATTTATTTCTTTATAATCAAGCTTATCTACTTGTAGTAAGGATTTATCATTGTTTTTTTCTGTATTGAATTTATCATTACATTTATTATTACATATATCATCTAATCTGTTTTGGGTACTTGTTCCAATATTATTTTTATTTTTATCTTCATTCTTTTTTAAATCGTTAAAAGCATTTATGGAACTCTTCTCTTTTGTATTATTATAATTTTCTTGCACGTTTAACTCTTCACTCTTCCTATTCAACTTATCTATTTTTTCTTCTTGTAAATTATTTTTTATAAAAACAGTTTCCTCTCTTAAAATATCTCTATCTTTGTTAGGAGAATATTTTTTATATTTATTATGAGATAGTGTGTATTTATTTAAATTCCTATCTTTATTATTATGGGTGCTAAAAAAATCTGTTGACCCCACGATTTCTTTATTCCTTTCATTATCACAAAAATGTTGGGGCTCATTTTTTTCATTCTTTCTAGACATATCATATATATTAGTTTTAATATATCCTACATTATTTGATAAATAATATGTGCCATTGTTTTCTCTTTCTTTTATTAAATTTTGATTTTTTAAACATAAAGATATATTCGTTTTCTTTTCATAGAAAGTTATATTCTTATTAAATCTTCTTATATTACCAGATTTATATTTATTATGATATAAATTATTATCGTTGTTTATTTCTATAAATTTTTGGATTATTTTATTTTTCTCTATGAGACTTTCTCTTTTTTGTTGTCTTTCCATTTTTCTTTCCTGTTCTCTTTTTTTTAATTTATTTGTCAATATTCTTTTTAATATTTCTCTTTGTTTTTCCATATTAATTTCCATTAATATTTCCTCCTCCTTTAACTTTTCTTCTTTTATTCTTGCTTCTTCCTTTAACCTTTCCTCTTCCTTTAACCTTTCCTCCTCCTTTAACTTTTCTTCTTTTATTCTTGCTTCTTCCTTTAACCTTTCCTCTTCCTTTAACCTTTCCTCTTCCTTTAACCTTTCCTCTTCCTTTAACCTTTCCTCTTCCTTTAACCTTTCCTCTTCCTTTAACCTTTCCTCTTCCTTTAACCTTTCCTCTTCCTTTAACCTTTCCTCTTCCTTTAACCTTTCCTCTTCCTTTAACCTTTCCTCTTCCTTTAACCTTTCCTCTTCCTTTAACCTTTCCTCTTCCTTTAACCTTTCCTCTTCCTTTAACCTTTCCTCTTCCTTTAACCTTTCCTCTTCCTTTAACCTTTCCTCTTCCTTTAACCTTTCCTCTTCCTTTAACCTTTCCTCTTCCTTTAACCTTTCCTCTTCCTTTAACCTTTCCTCTTCCTTTAACCTTTCCTCTTCCTTTAACCTTTCCTCTTCCTTTAACCTTTCCTCTTCTCTTAATCTTTCCTCTTCCTTTATTCTTTCCTCTTCCTTTAATCTTTCCTCCTCCTTTAATCTTTCCTCTTCCTTTAACCTTTCCTCTTCCTTTAACCTTTCCTCTTCCTTTAACCTTTCCTCTTCCTTTAACCTTTCCTCCTCCTTTAATCTCTTCTCCTTTAATATCTCTTCTTTAATTCTTGCTTCTTTCTTTAATCTTTCCTGCTTTAATCTTTCTTTTTCTCTAAGTCTTTCCTTTTCTCTTAATATTTCTCTTTCTTTATATCGTTCTTTTTCTTTTAGTCTTTCCCTTTCTATAAATCTTTCCCTTTCTCTTCGTCTTTCTCTTTCTATAAATCTTTCCCTTTCTCTTCGTCTTTCTCTTTCTATAAATCTTTCCCTTTCTCTTAGTCTTTCTCTTTCTATATATCTTTCCTTTTCTCTTAGTCTTTCTCTTTCTATAAATATTTCCTTTTTCCTTTCTCTTTCCTTCAATCTCCTTTTTTCTCTTTCCATTAATCTTTCTTTTTCTTCTTCTTTTAACCTTTTCTCTTCTCTTATTCTTTCCTCTTCTTTTAACATGTCTTCCTCTTTTATTCTTGCTTCTTCTTTTAACCTTTCCTCTTCCTTTAACCTTTCCTCTTCCTTTAACCTTTCCTCCTCCTTTAATCTTTCCTCTTCCTTTAACCTTTCCTCCTCCTTTAATCTTTCCTCTTCCTTTAACCTTTCCTCCTCCTTTAATCTTTCCTCTTCCTTTAACCTTTCCTCCTCCTTTAATCTTTCCTCTTCCTTTAATCTTTCCTCTTCCTTTAACCTTTCCTCCTCCTTTAATCTTTCCTCTTCCTTTAACCTTTCCTCCTCCTTTAATCTTTCCTCTTCCTTTAACCTTTCCTCCTCCTTTAATCTTTCCTCTTCCTTTAACCTTTCCTCCTCCTTTAATCTTTCCTCTTCCTTTAACCTTTCCTCCTCCTTTAATCTTTCCTCTTCCTTTAACCTTTCCTCTTGCCTTAGCCTTTGCTCTTCTTTTAATCTTTCCTGTTCTTTTAACTTCTTTTTCTCTTTAATTCTTTCTTCTTCCTTTAATCTCTTTTCCTCTTTAGTTCTTTTTTTTTCCTTTATTCTTTCTTCTTCCTTTATTCTTTCCTCTTCCTTTAACTTCTCTTCTCTTATTCTTTCCTCCTCCTTTAACTTCTCTTCTCTTATTCTTTCCTCTTCCTTTAACTTCTCTTCTCTTATTCTTTCCTCCTCCTTTAACTTCTCTTCTCTTATTCTTTCCTCCTCCTTTAACTTCTCTTCTCTTATTCTTTCCTCCTCCTTTAACTTCTCTTCTCTTATTCTTTCCTCCTCCTTTAACTTCTCTTCTCTTATTCTTTCCTCTTCTCTTATTCTTGTTTCTTCCTTTAACCTTTCCTCTTCCTTTAACCTTTCCTCTTCTCTTATTCTTGTTTCTTCCTTTAATCTTTCCTCCTCCTTTAATTTTTTCTCCTTCTTTAATTTTTTCTCCTTCTTTAATCTTTTCTCCTCCTTTAATTTTTCCTCTTGCCTTAGCCTTTGCTCTTCTTTTAATCTTTCCTGTTCTTTTAGCTTCTTTTTCTCTTTAATTCTTTCTTCTTCCTTTATTCTTTCTTCTTCCTTTAATCTCTTTTCCTCTTTAATTTTTTTTTTTTCCTTTATTCTTTCTTCTTCCTTTAATCTCTTTTCCTCTTTAGTTCTTTTTTTTTCCTTTATTCTTTCTTCTTCCTTTATTCTTTCTTCTTCCTTTAATCTCTTTTCCTCTTTAATTTTTTTTTTTTCCTTTATTCTTTCTTCTTCCTTTAATCTCTTTTCCTCTTTAGTTCTTTTTTTTTCCTTTAATTTTTTTTTTTTGTCCATATCTTCCTTTAAATGATCATGATTGTGGCAATAGATACACTGATGGGAAAATTTCTTACATGAGCCTTCTATATAATCTTTGCATGGGGAACATTTATTTTTGTAATGTAAAAAATTTGAAGGGTGATAAAATGATTGAATATCTGCGTGATCTTTATGGTGACACTTATTACAATTATATTTGTTAAAACAAGTTTTATAGTTTGTAAAATAATATTCACATGGGTGGCACATTTCTCTTACATGTTCTTGTTGATTTATATATAAATGTGTTTTTACATAAAGAATTTGATTTTTATCATTTGTAAGTTCATTTATTTTTCCCGCTGCTGTATATTCTTTTTTATGAGAATCATCATGGCAATATATACATACGGGCATTGACCTTTTACATTGTTTTTTAAAATAATTTTCGCAAGGTACACATATATTTTTTTTATGTAATAATTGGGAAGGATGTAAAGGATCTTCGTGATTTTTATGATAATCATGATGACATTTGGTACACTGGTTTCCCTTAGAACACCCTGAAAAATGAAAAAAGTAATTAGCACATGGATTACAAGAACCTTTATTATGTTTTATTAGAATTAAAGATTCATTATCTGAATCAATTTTTTTATTTTTATTTTTTTCTATTATAGGAGTATCATTTATTTTTTCATTTCTTAAATTATATAAGTGTCCTTTATTTTTCTCATATATATGTTTATGGTAAAATACTTGTCCATCTCTTTTTTTGGTATTTTTTATGAGAATTGATTTTTTCACATTTGTAATATGTTTAGGAGAGTTATTTTCTTCACATGATTTATTATTTGGAAAATCATTTATTTTTTTTGTAACATTTTCATGGATCATAATAGATTTTTTATGATCTTCTTCAATTATATCTTGCATTTGTCCTGTTATATGATCTGACTTTTGATTGTCCATTTGTTTATCTGTTTGATTATTCATATTACCTTCCAAATTTTTGTTATCATTTCCTATATCTTTTTTCATTTTTGTTTCCATACAATCTTCCATATGAATTTTTTTTTTTTTTTTTTTTTTTTTTTTACTCTTTTTATTCTTATCCTCATCGCAGATATTTTCCTTTGTATTATTTTCTTCATTTGTTAATAAATTTTCCTCTTCCTTTTTCATAAAATTTGTTTGTAAATATAATAATAGTGGGTCATTTTTCGTATTCTTTTTTTCTATACTAGAATATTTGATTTTATCTATTATATCATTTTGTTGATCTTCTACTTGTTCAGGTGATATACTTCTTGATGTTTGAAATGTTAAATATCTTTCGCTTTCATTAATTTCATATTGGAACATTTTTGGGAAATAATTTTGATTTTGTATCAAGATGTTTTCTTGTAAATCATCATTTTTATTAATATTTAATGATGTATTTATATGATGTTTATCTATACTATATGGTATATTATTTAACACATTATGATTTGTACAAATAGATTCGACATCATCTCCCTCTTCATTATTATTTGTATTTTTTTTTATTTTTTTTATTTTCTTTTTTTTATTTGTATTAATATTATTATTATTATTATTATTATTATTATTATATATTTTATCCCAATTATTACTCATAAAAACATTTTTGTTATGTTCTTCATTTTTTGGAAAGGCCTCTTCATATGCCTTTCCTGACGTTTTTGTTACACTGTAATTATTTGTTCTATTAAAAAACGATTCGCTTGAATTAAAACGGTTTATTTTATTTTTATACATATCATTTATATAATCATCATGTTCATCGTGATGACGATATTTACAATAGGTCAGGTTACATTCATTTGAAAAACAATAATAACAAGAGTCACATTTTTTTTTCTCATGTTCTTCTAATGTGAATTCTCCTGTTACATTTTTTATTATCATTTTATTTTGTATGTCATAATTTATTGGTAATTCATTCATGTTTATATAATCTGGTTTTGTTGATTCATGATAAGCTATTTGATGGATATATTTTTTATCACGTTTACTTATAATTTCGAAATCTTTTTTAAGTGTGTTACTGTGCTCTTCATCAAAAAGTAAAACGTTCATATTTTTGGGAATATCATTTTGATGATTCTTAACAACTTTATGATTAATAAAATGTTTAAGATTAACAGCATGAATATATTTGTATTTATTTTTTTTTTTGGAATGTATATGATTTTCCTCTTTTTTCTGACACATCCTTACTACACTGGAAAAGACATTAACTATTCGTGGAAAAGAATATTTTTTTGTACGACAATAAATATAATAAGAACTTCTTCTTCTTTTTTTATAAGGACATATTATATCTACATTACTAATTTGGTTATTATATTTATAATCAGCATTTTTTGTTTTTATATTTTTCACTTTCAAATTATTTACTCTAATATTTTTGACTTTAATATTTTTCACTTTAATATTTTTCACTTCAATATTTTTGACTTTAATATTTTTCACTTTAATATTTTTCACTTCAATATTTTTGACTTTAATATTTTTCACTTCAATTCTTTCAAATAAACAATTGTATATCATATAAACTACATATATATTTTTTTCTCTTGTGTATTTTCTTATTTGTTGATGTACTATTTTTTGTAATTCTCTTTTTTTCTTAAAAACATTTTCATGTTCTAAGAACTTGTGATTCTCTTCAATAGAAAAAAGATATTTGCATGTGTCTTTCTTCATTTGTTCATCTGGATGATTCATTTTATGATAATAAATTTTATTAACATTGATCTTATTTAATATTTCTGAGTTAATCTTTGGATTATTTTCAAGGGGGACTGTGTTTTCCATGTTCTACAAAAATATAAAATAAAAACAAAAAAAATAAGCACACATATATATATATATATATATATATATATATATTTCCTATTTTGACAGCTTTGGGTATTTAATTTTAAACGATATTTAAATTTTTTTTTTTTTTTTTTTTTCTTATAAATATATAGGTATATCTCAATAAACCAGTTTAATTAATATGGAGAAAACTATTTTACATGAATACACAACTTAATTAAAAAAGAAAACATATTTATATATTATAAATCTACATAAAAAAAAAAATGTTTCCATATTTTATTTTTTATATAAAATTATGAACATAATTAAAAATTTATTTATTTTTTTCTTATTTTTTATTTTCACTTTTTTTTTATTTTTGTATGCTTATAAAATGGTGATACATTTTCTATATTCTAATTTATAATTATTGTTCCCACAGGGGTATTTTTACAAAACTATAAATAAAAAAGAATATACATAAATAAATAAATAAATAAATAAATATATATATATATATATATATATATATATATATATATATATATATATATATATTTATATTTATATTTATATTTTCTTTATTTTGTAAAAATATATAATTCAACTTATATATATTTATTATGTAAATATATATAATTATATATAAAAAAAATGTAACGATTGGCTAATAGCTTTTTATATATAATAAAAATAGGAACAAACCATAATATTAATATGTACATTTATTATATATTTAAAATTTTTTTTTTCATTCTTTTTAAGTTTAGTAAGTTATACCCACACTATGATAATATATGCTCAAAAAAAAAAAAAAAAAAAAAAAAAAAATTCATTAAATAAAAAAGAAGAGGTGAACATAATTCATTTATGTAAAATATATGAGAATACAACATAATATGTATAACACATTTGTGGTGTAAAAAAAAAAAAATATATATATATATAAATATATATATATTACATATATTATCTAATTTTAATAGAAAAAATTAGTATAAACAATTAAAATATTATTTATGTGAAAATTTTAATAATTTTATTTTTTTATTTTTATATTTTTATATCTTTTTATTTATATTTTCCATATGTAGAGATAATTAAGTTTTATATACCTACTAATATAATAATATTATATATCTCATTTTTCAAACAATGTAACGGTTTCAAATAAAAAAAAAAAAAAAAAATACGGATCCCATTAAAAATATATATCCATAAATATTTTTTTTTTTTTTCCCTTTCCCTTATTTGGAAAAAACAAATGTTAACGTGAAATTTTTAATATTTTATAAAAAAATGGTATACTAAATTGTATATTTACTGATATATATATATATATATATATATATATATATACATATTTTTTTTTTTTTATGTTACATTGGGAGAAATGTTAATATATATTGTTAATGTTTTTATTTTGATATATTAACGAAAAGAAATATGTACGTATAAAAATGCATATACATATATACATACATATATATATATACATATTTATGTTTATAACGAATTAATGTATAGGTATATTTAAAGAATGTGGGGAATATATTTTTATCTAAAAAAATATATGTGACATATGTATTTTAATTTATAAGAATGGATAACAAATATTGAAGAATTTATATAAAGAATAAAAAAAAAAATAAAATGAAAAAATAAAATAATAACAAACAAATAAATAAATAATTATAAACATATAAATTATAGTGAAACATTTCACCTTATTGGTAAAAGGAGCGAATCTTATAATTGCATTGTGATTTTAAAATAAAAAAAGAAAAAAAAAAAAATTATATATCTATCTATATATATATATATATATATATATAGATATAGATATATATTTATGTATTTACCTCCTTGGTGTGTTATTACTTCATCATTTTTTTGACTTCGTATATAACTTTATGTGCATCGGGCATGTAAAATGGCTCGTAGACATGGGGGAAAGGAGTATCATAACCACAGACTCTTTTTATAGGTGTATGCAAATTATAGAAACATCTTTCTTGAATTTTTGCTGCAATTTCAGCTCCAAAACCATTGGTTAGCTGAGCTTCATGTGTAATTAAAAGTCTTCCCGTTTTTTCGACAGATTTTTGTACAGTTTCAATATCCCATGGTATGATAGATTGTAGATCAATAACTTCACATTCGATATTATGTTTTTTGGATAAAATCTCTGCAGCATTTTTCATTTTATGTACTAAAGATCCCCATGTTACTATAGTCACATCTGAACCTTGTCTTACAACATCTGCCTTACCCAATTCTAATTGATATGGTCCCGTAGGTACATCGCACACTGATGATCTATATAAAATTTTGGGTTCAAAAAATAAGCATGGGTTCGGATCATTAATAGCTGACAATAACAATCCTTTAGCTTTATATGCATCACTTGGTACAATAATTTTTATACCAGCTGCATGTGCAAAAAAGGCTTCAGGACTTTGTGAATGATATAAACCACCATGACCAACAGCACCCCACGTCGATCTTATAGTTAATTTACCTACATCGAAACTACTACCTGATCTATATCTATATTTAGCTACATCATTTACTATTTGATCAAAAGCTGGAAATATGTAATCACCAAATTGTATTTCTGCTATTGTTGTAAATCCATTTTCAGCTAGACCTATAGCAAATCCTATAATTCCTTGTTCACATAAGGGAGTATTGAAAACTCTCATGTTTCCATATTTTTTTAATAAATCTAAAGAACATCTAAACACACCTCCGAAAGCAACATCTTCTCCTAATAATACAGAATTAGGGTTACTTTCAAATACATTATGCATAGCTGAATTTATTGCTGTAAACATATTCATTTTTTTTATCTCTTCAAAACTAGAGGAAGAAAAACCACGAATGCCATTATTTTCAACAGTATTCCACATATTGTAATTATGAAACCTATCGGTTCTCCAACATTTTACATTTGTATTCCTCACAAGAAAGCAATTTTTTAAGAACATATTTTTTACGTTATTTCTTAATAGTCTCATCATTTTAGAACATTCAAAAAAAAAAAAAAAAAAAAAAAAAAAAATATATATATAATACAAAAACACGTGTATATAATATATATATATATTATTATTATATCTTAATATTTTTGTATTCTCTTCAAAGGGTTGTATTTTCCTTCACATTTCAATTCTTTTTTTTCTTTTTCCCTATATTTATAAATTTATATTTTCATATATTTAGTTTTTTAAAATATTCCCCTTTGAGAAAAAATAAGAAATATATTAAATATATATATATATATATATATATATATATATATATATATATATAACATGTTTTTTTTTTTTTTTTTTTTTAAAGAAAAAAATGTACAAAATTTTTATTTTAAAATAAGAAATATTTTAAATTTAAATAAATAAATATATGTATATATATATATATATATATATATAGTTGTAGTTATTTATTTATTTATTTATTTATTTATTTATTTTAAATATGTATATTTAAAAGTTTTTACATGTATGTATTTACTTAATTTTCCTTTTTTTCCTTTAAAAAAAAAAAAAAAAAATATACACACTAATATATTTTTTTATGCGTTGTAATTATTTTTTCAAACGTTCATATTAATATTCCACGAACTAAAGTATTTACCATATGAAATATTTTTAACAATTTATTTATTTATTTATTCATTATTTTATTTATTATTGCAATTTTTTATTCTTTATTTCTATAATTTTCTAATGAATTAATAAAAATGTCCAACACTCAAATGTTTGTATTAACATATTGCACTTGATGAAAAGCATTACGAATAATATTATATACATATATTATTAAATGTATGTATAAAATATAAATGTCATAAAAAAAAAAAATATATATATATATATATATTTATATATTTATTTATTTATATTAATAATATATGACGATTAATATTTCCCTCACAAAAAAAAAAAAAAAAATTAGACATATGTAAATAAATTTATATATACATTATTTTTTTTATAAACTTTTACTATACATTAAAGTAGTTACATATAAAATAATAATGGATATGATATAAAAAAGTATTAGTATTAAAAACATTTTTGCTGTATTAGTTAACTCTATAAAAACAAAATATATAAATATATAAATATATATATGTATATATTTATATGTATATATTTATATGTATATATTTATATATATATATATATTAATTTATTTGTTCTTAGATTAATGTATTTTTTTCCCATAGCAATATAATTCCTTATACCTGTAGGTTTGGAGGGTAGTTTTTTATTCATAAAACTTATAGATTCGATTAATGCTCTACTAATTGATCCAGATGCAAAATAAATATTCATAAAATGTTTTTTAATTTCATTTTCGTTAATATATTTTTCTTCTACACCTTCCCTTTTTGCTATAACAAATTTCCCTAGGTTTTTTATGTAAACTAATAAGATACCATCATGACATGGGCTGTTTCCTATTCCCCATTTTCTTAATAATTTTTCCGAAAATTGTTGAGCTGCATTTTCATAAGTCTCATTTTTTGAAACGAATATTTCTGGGACTATAGCAACGGATACCTGAAAAAAATGAAATGTTATAAAAAAATAATGGTAGGAATAATATTATTATAACCTTGAAATGTGTTATTGTGTAATAAATTTAATAATATTATTTAATTATTTATTTAATTTATATTTTATTTTATTTTTTTTTTTTCATATGAACTTGATAATAATAAACCGAATTATTTGAACATTTATGAAAATTGGTATCTCTTATTTTAAGCAATTCTGCTTCGATATTTATTTGTTGCTCTATACTTAGAAAACGAGAAGGGTCACACAACCATGTATGACTTATCCTGAATAAAAAAACAAATAGATATGTTATAATAAATTATATGTGTATGGATATATTTTTAGTACATTTTAATTACCCTAATGACAGTACACATTCTTCAGGGTGCGTAAAAGGGTCAGGGAAGGAATTCTCGTCATAAATATTTTCATCATTTGAATAACCTCTTTAAAAATAAAAGTGTATACAAATAAATAAACACAAAAAAAAAAAAAAAAAATATATATATATATATATATATATATATATATATTTATTTTATAACTGATTATCTTCCTCAAGGTCATGTATAAGGGGATACAAGGCATTAGATTTGCTAGACCTAGAATATAGATCAAACAGAAAAAAATAAAACATAAAGGAATTAAATTACATTGACATATATATATATATATATATATATATATATATATATATTTATTTATTTTTTTTTTTTTTCCATTTTATCTTTGTAAAAAATTTTACATTTCATTTTCTATTCTCTTAATATCATTAAAATAAAATTTGCTTAAAGAATCTAATTTTTCGCATATCGACAATTTATGAAAAAAAAGGACAAAGGAGCATATTACACTAAGGAATAGTTTCATTTTTTTTTTTTTTTTTGTTAAATTTCCAAAGGTTATTTTAAAAAATAGGAAATTAAATATTACTATATTAAACAAATTTTAAATGCAATAGTTTTCCTCAAAAGGAATATGGTTAAAAAAAAAAAAAAAAAAAAACAAAGGATAATAATTAAACGTTTATATATATATATATATATATATATATATGTATGTATGTATATGTGTCAATTTATTATTTTTTTGGGATAAAAATTTACAAACCGATCAAGAATAAATAAATATAAAAATATACATACATACATACATACAATATATATATATATATTTTTTTTTTTTTTTTTTTTTTTTTTTTTTTTTTTTTTTTGATTGTCCAAAAATGCGAAAAATGCATTATCAGTTTTTGGAATGTACATTTCAAAAAAAAAAAAAAAAAAGAAGATATTAAAATAAATGTAGGTACATATCTATACACAAAAAAAAAAAATAAATAAATAAAATTATAATAAAAATATTATTAGCCACATACATCATGTTTACAAAAAAGTTCACATAGTTGACTCTGATATGGTCAAATTTTATATGTGCTCAGATCTTAATAATAAGAAGGTCGTCTTCTATATGAATAATTTTTTTTTCTATATTGATATCTACTAGTATGTGGTTGGTAATCGATTGTTAAATCTACATGTTCAGGTATAGTTTGAGCAACGGATAAATCAAACATTTTTCTATATTCGATTTTAGACATGGTTTTAAAATTTTGTAAAAATAATTCTGCTAAGTTTTCATTAATATCAAAAAATGAGGAAGCTCTATCTTTATTATCTATTTTAATTTGGAGTATTTTATTAAAAGTGTTTACATTTAATTCGTTTGATAATTTATTAACCCAATATACAATATCAGCTTCACTACTCCATTTTCTATTTTTATTTATAAAGTTTAAGGTAACCGTTTCTGACAATCCATTAATAAGTGATCTTTTTTTTATATGTTCTTTTTTTGCAATAATGGCTAGACATCTAGATATTAATTCTATTTGATCAATTTTTAAAGAATTCGATTTATTGATTAATTCTTTAGCTGTATCATGAAAAAATGGTAAAATTTCTTTATTGACATTCTCAACTTTTTTAGATGCAATAGCTGAAGCACAATGAAATACTTGTTCGTTATTTGGTAATGTTTCCATATTAAATTTAATACCACAATTTTTCTCAATTTTTATTAAATCTTGTTTATCTTCATTTGAATATAATACTAGAGATGTTCCCTTTTTATTAGCTCTTCCCGTCCTACCTGCCCTATGTATATATACAGCTGAATAATTAGGAGGAAAACATTGAATAACTAAATCAACATTACTAATATCTAATCCTCTTGAAGCAATATCGGTTGCTATCAATATTTGAAACATCCCTTGTCTAAATCTTTGCATGGTATATTCTCTAGTAGATTGAGCTATATTACCATGTAAGACAGCAAATGATAATGATTTAAAGGACCCTTCAGAACATAGAATATCTGCTTCTAATTTAGTACGTGTAAAAATAATAACTTGTCCACCATTAGATTTAACTAATATTATATCTTCTAATAACAAAGCCTTTTCCTTTATATCATATGGTGTTTTAATAGCAATGTGTTTTATATTTTTTGCAGTCTTATTAGATGAATCTACTACATCTATACAAAATGGATTCTTCAAATATTTTGATGAGATATCTTTTATCCATGATGGTGTCGTAGCAGAATACAACAAAACTTGTGCCTCTTTTAAATTTATATTGCTTAATATTCGTTCTATATCATGGGTAAAACCTAAATTCAGCATTTCATCAGCTTCATCTAAAACAACATATTTAATATTTTGTAAGGATAAATTCTTTTTTTCAATATGATCAATAATACGTCCAGGAGTACCTGTTAATATATCAATACCTTTTCTCAATTTATTTTCTTGATACGTATAACTTTCACCTCCATAAATAGACATAATATTAAAATTATAAAATTGGCTAATTTCTTTAAAGGTATTTTCAACTTGTTTAGACAATTCGCGAGTAGGTTCCAATACTAATATGGATGGATCTTTATTATGTTCTCGATTTTGATATTTTTTACCATATGAAAAATTATCATAATTATTATCATTATCAACATCGTCATATATATTTTTCTTTTGATCTTCTTCATGTGAACCATTTTCTTCTTCAAATTTTTCATTGGATGTTTTCATTTTATACAATTTTTCAACCAAGGGTAAAGCAAATGCTAAGGTTTTCCCTGAACCAGTTTCTGAACGTCCAATAATATCCTTACCTTCATATATAGGTTTAAAACTTTGTGATTGTATTTTAGTCATATATTTAATACCTTTTTTGTTTTCTAAAAATTCGACAATATTTTTATTTATTTCAGACAAATCGGAAAATTTACATTTCCCTTGATCATTTAAATGACTTTCTGAATCATCACCATTATTATCATTATTTTTATTATGGTTTACGTCATCATTATATTCTCCTATTTCTGGATACTTAATTTTTTTTTTCCTTTCTTTTACTGTATTATCATTTTCTTCATTCAAATTTAAGAATATATTCGATCCTTTGTTTTTAGAATGTGTATACCTTTTTTCCTTATTCCTTTTTTTTATTAACACATTTTTTTTAAAATAAAATATTTCGTTACTTACAGGTATAAATAAATTCTTCTTCGTATGTATTGCCTTAACATTTATGTTGCTCTTGAAAAAATCTAAATTTACATATACAAGAAATATTATCAAGATTTGGATAAAGTTAATTTTTATTTTCTTACCAACATTTTTTAGTTTATTAAAAAATAATGATTTCATACTTTTATTATTCTTTACATTAAGTAAAATATAGGACCGGATCAATCATAAGAAAATCAAAAAAAATATAAATCAAAAAAAAAAAATAATAAAAAAAAAATAATAAAAAATAAAAAAAAAAAAAAATTATATTAATATATATATATATATATATATATATATATAAACAATTTTGATGAATGTTAACTTGTGTGAAGTCCCATTATTATAACAAATCTTTAAATATGAATAATAATATTTTTTTTTATTATATAAAATGGGATAATAAATATAACTATAAATGTTATATATAAGAATGTATATATAAAATATAAATATATATATAAATATATATATGTAATATCTTTTTTTACATTTGTGTATTTATATATTATTTTTTTTTTTGTGTTCTTAGATTCACCCATATAAATTTTTTTTTATTTATAATAAGGAAATGAGATAAAATTTCTTATGCATATAAATATATATACATAAATATAATATATATATATATAATAGGTTTATAGTATTATTATAAAAAATATTTATTTTGTTAATTATCTTATTAAACATAAACTTATTTTATAAGGCTTATATATTATGATATAGAAGTGTATATATTTTAAATATAAATAAATATATAAATAAATAAATATATATATATGTATATATATATATATAAGTATATAATAAAATCAAAACAGAAGAAAGAATAATTATTTGTAGCCTTATTATTTTGGTGTAAAATGGGAAATTACGAAAAAGGAAATTCTAAGGTTATATAAAAAAAGATATTATTTAAAATAGCACATTTGATAAGAATATATGTGTATTGTAAAAATTTTCTTTTTGATTTGTTTTTTTATAAAAAGGTTATATATATATATTTATTTAACTATTTATAAAGATTTATTATTACTATAATATATAGGGTGTTACCATTATTTTTATATTTCATTTCTAACATAAGGTTATTTTTTTTCTTATACGTTCTTAGTAATTAAATATTTATAATATGATTATTTATATTCCGTAATAAATGGTATATAAATATGTATATATAAGTATATATTTTATTTTTTTTAAAGGTTTATATAAAGAAATGTTCTTGCTATTAACTCATAAGGTAATGTGTATAATCTCCAAATAAATAAATAAATATATATATATATATATATATATATATATTTTATTAATTACCTCTTATGTGAATAAAAATACAATATATTTTATTTTTCTTGTTCTGTTTTATGATTGTCCATATCGCAAAAAAAAAAAAAAAAAAAAAGAAAAAAAGAAATTAACCAGTTTTAATAAATATGTGAAAAGGAAAAATTATATTTTTATATATGAATTTTTTTTTCTGTTTATTAAAAAACTTTATTAAAACATCTTAACAAAATAGTAACATAGAGGTATATATTAAATATGTAGACACCAAAGGAGTTTTTTTTTTTCATGATATTTATTATGTTATATTTTAAAATATAGGCATTTTTATATTCTTATATTTTTTTTGTATTTCTATATATATATATATATATATATATATATATATATTATTTTATTTTGTTTACCATATGGATGAGAAAAAAAAAGACTTTTACAATTATGTGGATCGTATGCATAAAAAGAATGAAGAAGTACACAAACTTATTGAGATTAATGAAAAGATAAAAAATGGTGAAATAAAAAAATTAGAAGAATGGGAAAAGGTTCGAAAAAATAATGATATATGTATAAATACATTAGATAATATAAATAAAAATAAGGAATTATATTATTATAATTTAAAACGAGAAATATCTATTAAAAAAAAGAAATTACTTCATTTAAATTTTTTGCTACATGATATACCTGAGATCATCAAAAAGGAGAAAGAAAAATATGAAGAATACAAGTAAACAGAAAGAAGAAAGAAAGAAAGAAAGAAAAAAAAAAAAAAAAAATTTATATTTTATTTTCATGTGTATTTATATATGTGTGTAAATAATTTGGGCTTACAACAGAAAAATGTTTTATATCTCAATTTATGTTTTCTTTACATATTTATTTTTGAAGAAATGAATCATATAACAAGATAATAAAAATAATTGAAGCTATTGATGATTCTTATGATATGAATAATGTTGATGATATATGGGATACATTAAAAGAGTATAAAGAAAAAACCGAAAACATAAATTCTGACATTCAAAAAATATATGATGAGATAATTTTGTTACATAAGGATTATAATCAATGCAAGTATAAATATCAAGTACAAACATAAATAGAAAAATGAAAAAATAAAATAATAAATAAATTATTATTATTATATTATTTTTAAATATATATATATATATAATATGTTATATATGATTTATCAATATTGTTTTATTGTACGGGTATATATTTTTTAGGATTTGAATGAATTACAAAATAATAGAAATGATAAGTTAAAAAAAATATCTGCAACATTGCAAGTATGAAAAAAAAAATAAAATAAATAAATATATATATATATATGTGCATACGTTTTAATTGTAGTTTATTAAAAACTTAAAAGAAGGATTAAATAACAAAATAAACAATGAAGAAATAAGGAAAGTATTAGAAGATATGGAGAATTTATACATATAAATTTTATTTATTTATGTATTATTTTTAGTATTATAATTATTTTATTTTATTTTTCACTTTTTTTTTGTAATTCTCTTTTATAATTTTTTCTCAAGGATCTTTTTCTACTGAATATTTCTTCAAATTTTAATTTATTTTTGTGAAGTTCATAAATTTTTCTTGTTACTAGATCTTCGAAATGTTTAAATATGTAAACATGCCCCGTGTTAGCACCCCTCGCTAGTCGTCCATTTCTTAAAAAAAAAAAAAAAAATATATATATATATATAAATAAATACATAAAAATATAAATATGTACTAATAAAAGAGCATACGTTTCTATTATATATATATATATACATTTGAATATATTTATATTTTTCCATGTATATATGCTTACCTGTGTGTGTAGACCACTATATTTGTTGGCGTGTCGAAATGAAAAAGGTGAGATATATTACTTATGTCTATGCCCCTATATATAATATCAGTAGTTACTAATATTGGGTTTTGTGAATTTTTGAAATGGTTTAATATTATCGTTTGATCTTCTTTGGTGACTGTTGAATTAAATAAAAAAATATTATCGAAATGTAATTTTAACAGACTGAATGCTGTATTTGAGCTTTTGAGAGTATTACAAAATATAAGAACTTTTTTATAATTTTGTTTTGAAAGAATATGTTTTATTATTTGCACTTTATTTTTGATATAATAATTTGATGCCTTTATAAAATGATAATTAATAAATGGATGGATATTATGAAAATAATTCGTTTTTATAACAATAGGATTTGTTATATATTTTATTACATTATTATAAATTGATTTTTTGCCTTTATTACATAAAGTAGAGGATGTAATAATAGATACACTTTTTTCATTTTTTAATTTATTCAGTTCATCAAAAATTATTTTCATATTTCTTATATAAGGATTATCAAATAGAATATCTACTTCGTCCATTATAAGAAAATCTAGGTTCTCAAAAAAAGTAGAGAATACATTTTCTTTATCTTCTTTTATATATGAAATAAGTCTTACAGGGGTACAGATAACTATCAAATGGTTTTTAATATTTATGATTCCTTCATATTTTAGGTTAACTATTTGGGCTTTTACATTTCTAAACAAGAGTTCAAAATGAAGTACACATGTAAATGTAAATGTAAATAAATATATATATATATATGTACACATATATACGTACATTTAATTTGTATATATATTTATATGAACACATATATACGTACATTTAATTTGTATATATATTTATATATATATATATATATATTTGTTTTATTTTTATAAAAATATATTCTTACTTGGATAATTTTTTTAACAAATCATAACACTGATTACACAATAAATTATTATACTGTAAAATAAGAGTACATGTATTTTTGTTGGTCCCTTTTTTTAATATATGATTTATAAGGAAAATAATATAAGACAATGTTTTTCCAATACCATTTTCTGCTGCTATAATAATATTTTGTAAATTGTCATTATGTTCATCATAATATTTTAATAAATCATATTGTATTACTGATGGCGTATTAATATTATGATTTTTTAAATTTTCTATTAAAAGTTTATGTATATTTAATTCCGAAAAGGTTGTATTAGTTTGAAAAAAGAAAGAACCATGTGATTCTTTGTTTTTGTTTTTTTCTTTTTTTTCACTTTCACAAAGAAAATCTTCTACTTTAAAATTTAAAGAATTCCCTTCTTTGGAATCTTTTAGTAATATAATTCCTTTTCCATCATATTTTATATAATTTTTTTTTTTTTTTTTTATTTGATGTTTTTGTTGATATGGAAAAAATGTCTTATCATTGATGTGATAGTTTATATTATAGCTCTTAATTAAATGAAAAAAAAACAAAAAAAATATTACAAGGGGTAACAAAAATGACATAATATAATATATATATATTATGTATGTGCATATATATATATATAATTGTTTTTTTTTTTTTTTTTTTTTTTTTTTTTGGTTTTCATTTGAACATTCTTACGATGTTATATATTCACAAAAAAAAAGAAAAATAAATAAATAAATAAATAAATGGAATTATAATTAATATAAGGATATATATTTTACTCTTTCTTTATAATCAGAAAGGTACAAAAAAAAAAATAATAATATATATATATAATATATATATATATATATATATATATATATATATATATATGTACATATGTATAACCATAAATTGTACAGAAAAAAGTATAAAATATAAATATCAAATTAAAGAATATTATTTGTTTCTATAAAAAAATTAATATGATGAAAATGTAGTGAATATATTATATGTATATATTTATGAATGACCCACAAGTAATTTATTAAAATTGCCTTTTTATGTTTCTTTAAATAATTAAATAAATAAATAAATATATATATATATATATATATATGATTAACATAAACTTTATAAATTGTTATTTATATAATACACATAATCACATATACCTTATAAATTGTTTAAATGTTATATATTGTACATATAATATATGTATTATATACATTTTACACGTGTCATATGTAGTTTAAAGGGAAAATGTAAATTCTGGTAGTCATTAATTTAATTTATAGGAAAATAGAAAAAAACACAAGAAAAAAAAAAAAAAAAATTAAAAATAAATCATTATTTAATTAAACATTTAAAATTTTTTTTCATGTTAAAGAGAAATTTTTTTTTTTTTTTTTTTTTTTTTTTTAAATAATTAAAATGAATAGATTAGGATATTATACGAATTAATTCCTTTGCACAAGAATTTTTTGAGAAAAAAAAAAAATTAAAAAAAAAAAAAATATATTATATGTATAAAGAAATATATCTATCTATGAATATATATATATATATATATATATATATACATAAAATAAATGAATTGTGAGAGTGATAGTTTCGAAGATGGCCTGTTTTTCAGATCTTAGTAAAGAGTGCGACATGGAGGGTTGTAGAAATCATGATTTTCTTCCTTATAAATGTGAATATTGTAAATTGATTGTATGAAAAAAAAGAAATAAAACATAAGAATATATTATAAATTATAAAATAATAATAATATATATACTTGTTTTTGTTTTATTATAGTTTTGTGAATTTCATCGAAATGCTGAAGAACATCTATGTTCGAAATTAAAAGATATGGAATTAAATACAGTTGTGTTATGTGAATATTGTGGTATAGTTCTTCCTGATGTAAGTTAAAAAAATGAGAAAGTATAAAAAGGTGTATATTTATATGTTATAAGAACAAAAAAAAAAAAAAAAAATATAATATAATATAATATAATAGAATAGAATAGAATAGAATAGAATAGAATAGAAGACTCAAATATGATTTGTTTATATATTTATATTCATATATTATGTTCTGATTTTTTTTTTTCTTTTTTTTATTAAACTATGTAGAAAAAGGAAGACATACAAAATCATTTAATATATAAATGTTTATATAAAAAGAAGACAAAGTCTATATTGATGTGTAACAAAAGGGATTGTAAAAAGGTATACACACAAAAAAAAAAAAAGAAATAATAAACATATATTTTGTTAATGTAATATATATATATATATATATATATATATAAATATTTATTTATAATATTAATATTCTTAACATTTCAGGTTTTGAATGGAATTAATAATTATATTTGTAAAAAGTGCAGAAAAAGTTTTTGCTTACCACACAGGTATAGTGATGTACACAACTGTATTAAGTCGGATGAAGAAAAAAGTTTTTTCAAAAGTAATATAAAAAAAAATAAATATATTCTAAAAGTATTGTTCCAGTATATATTTTTTATACGTTAAATTGTTATATGTATGTATTTTATTATAATATATTAATTTTTTTTTTTTTTTTTTTTTTCAATAGAGTATTTTTTTTTTTTTAGCTAGCTATGGAAGAAATTAAATATATTTTTCCAATCTTTGTTTTAATAAAAGTAAAGATAGGGTCATTGAAAGTTATTTATTTTCTATCTCATATTTATAAAAAATATATAGATAACTAAGACACGTTTAACAATATATTAAAGGTGACAACAGATGGTTTTATAAATACTACAACACATTTTTTTAATTCACATACGTATATTGTTTGTTGATTATTTGGTTTTTTTTTTTTTTGTTATTATTTTTTAAAGTTGTTTATATATATATTAACAAAATACTTATGTTATGTAGTTTTATTTTTCAATATGAAAAATAGGGTTTGTTTTAATATTCTGATGTTTTTATTATATCCAATTTTTTTAAATTCAAGTTTTCATAAAAAAAATATATATAGTTGTATAAATTAAAAACGCAATGAAATGTTAAATAAATAAATAAATATATGTATATATATATATATACATTTATATTTACATATATTTATAATATATAATTTTTTAAAATATTTCATAAGGACTATTTTGATAATGTTCAAGGAATTTTATTTAGCAGTAGGTATATTGTATATACTATACACACACATACATACATACATACATACATACATACATACATACATACATATATATATATATATATATATATATATATATATAATATTTCTTATTATTTCTTAGAAGCTATTTATATGGGAACCTTTCTATTTTGAAAATTAAAAAATCTGCGCACTACATTATATAGCGATTCACATAAGATATATTTGGAAATAAATATATTGACTGCTATATTTATAAAGTTAAGAAGTAAAAATTTTATTTTTAGACCTGTACTTAGAATGTTATGTCCATGAGGTCCATAAAAACTTAAACCGCTAGCTGAATAAGATATTAATTCTAGAAATTTGAATTTTGTAATTTTCGAAATTTCATCATTACAATTCATACGAAATAAGCATGTTAACCTGTTTGGCCCTCCAACGGTTAAATAAAATAAAAAGCTATTTATCAAAACGTAATACCTAAGGGAAATAATAATAAATAAATAAAAACATATAAAAATAAGCACACACACACATATATATATATATATATATATATGTAGTAAAAAAAAACATTATGTGCCACGTGTATGGTATTTATTTCATTTTTTTTTTTTTCATCAATGTGTCATTTTAACTTACGCCATAAATGTATGATTTGTAAAGATAGGTTTCCTGTATTTTCCACCAAATGTTAATATCAATGCACTGTTTACTATTTGAAAACAAAACCAAATACAAGCAAGGAAGCTTTCATAATTATCACTCATTAACCACCATGATGATTTAGGTGCTGAACTATTTGCTTGGTAAGATGAAGGTAGATTATTAATAGGTAAGAAATAAAATATGATAGAATATAGAAAGAAGAAATTAACAAGCAGTGTACATAATAAAGATAATATGGTTTGAGCACCTATAATACTTGATGTTGGTGTTTGTGTTTTTAATTTACATGCAGGTTTTGATAAAGTCATTGATTTGGCTAATAATAATAAGATAACATTATCAAAGAATAAGTATCCATATTCTGACATAACTGCATGTGCATTCATAAATAAAAGGATTTTAATAAAAGAAATCATAAAACCATATAGAAGCATATATTTATAACAATTAATCGATGTAACTAAACAAGCTCTTCCTTCTCTTAATATATCTATAACACTTTTTAAATTTTCGTTTTTACTACTAAATGGAGAAACTACAGATGTATCTAAATTAGATAATGCTAAACCCGCATGTGAAATTTTTAAAGCACCACAATCATTACTACCATCACCACACATACCAGATATATAATCAAATTTTATAAAGTCTCGTATAACTTCTATTTTATTATTTGGTGTTAATCTTGAAAATATTCTAATTCTTAATAAGAAATTTTTATATTCTTCAAGTTCTTCACTATCAAAATCTTCATCTGGTGTTTTAATTTGAAAAACGTGATATCTAATAAATGTATAAGCTTCCCCAGTTAATATTATTTCTTTATATATATCCTTAAATAATACAACATTTTTATTAATTCTTTTTTCGTTATGTACATTAACAAAGATAAGTTCATCATTTAATAGATATCCATAGACGATAATATTTTCATCCGATTTTTGTTCTTCTTCTTCGTTTATAATAGAAATGGAAAGTTTTTGTTCATTGAAAAAAATATGACTTTGAGAATATACGGAATTATTTTCATCATCACTAATATTATCATTTATTAATGTGTTAATAATATGACTTCTTTTTTTCTTATTTCTTTTATTTTTTTCCTTTACGTGATGAGGTATTAAAGCTGAATTTTCGTCATTACTAAATTCATTATTCATATCATACTTATGTTGATCATATTTATGATTAAATTCTGAATAAGTAGTATAATTAGCAGCATTTCCAGGAATATATTTGGATGTTTCATTTAATTTTTGAGATTTGTCTAAACTTTCATAAATATGTTTTTCTTTTTTCTGAGTTTCGTTATTTTTAAAACCATCTAAATGTTCTGTGCCTGGTGTTAATAAATGATCATATTGATAATCCGATTGGTTATGCATCACATTATCATCCTCATAATTATTTTCATTGTCTGTTTTGTTATTATTTTTAATATTTTTTTTTTTTCCGGATTTAAAGAAATTTTCAAAGGACAAAAATTTGGATGCAGGAGATTTGGGTGAATGTTTCATTTCATCATGGTTAAGTTCCATATTTGACATGTTGGAATGTATACTACTATTTATATTTTTAGTATTTGATAAATGATTGTTTGTATTTAATTCGTTAAGATATATATTATTCTTATTATTATTATTTATATATTTATTATTTATATATTTATTATTTATATTTGAATTCATATTAAGTGAAAAGAAAGATTCATAAAAATTGACGTTATTAAATAGTCCTATTTTATTACCAACATATAAACAATTATATGCATTATCTCCTGTTAATATAACCGGTCTTATGGAAGATCCTTTTAGTGTTTGTATAACCATAGATGCATCTTTTTTTATATGATTATTAAACATGATTAGAGATAAGAAGTTCATATCCTTTTCTAACAGTTGTCTCGGTAAATCTAATATATGTTCATGTTTCATATTACTAATAATTTTGAATGCTAAAGCTATAACATAAAAACCATTTTTACTATATTCTTGTTCTTTTTTTTTAAAAAAGTAAAGTTCTTCATTTTTAATACATTTCATGTAAATTTTATCAAATGAACCTTTAGAAAAGACAATATATTTTTTTTCTTTAAAATCAAAATTACCATATGTTAAGGTTGTCGATATTTTGGTATAATAATCAAATTCGTATGTTTTTAATACATCAAAACTTTTATATGTATTATTATTAATTTTTAAAGAAATTTTTTTAATATTCACATTGTCATCATTTATATAGTTTGTAATTTTCATTTCTGTGGCTTCACATAACCTTTTATCTATTTCATTCCCATAAATATTATTGTTATCATAATAAACACAAGAACAACCTGCTAACGCATATATTAATAAATGATAATTAGATGGTGTATTATTAAGAGTAACTTTATTAGTCCACATTAATTTACTATTATAAAGTAGTGATGTTATAGAATTCATGGAAGAATTAGATTCATTAAAATATTTGTTCTGTGTATTTCTATTTTCATATGCATGATTATTATAATCATAATTCACATAATCAACATGATTATTATTATTATTATTATTATTATGGTAATTGTTATGAACATTGCTAATATCAAATGAGGTATTATATGTATGATTATCATCACCATTTTTTTCATCATAATCATTTTGTATATTTCTTTGATCCATGACAAATGAATCTTCACGAACTCCATCAATACCTACATATTGGAGGTGATGGTTATCGTTATAATTAAATTCGTTATTATAATTGTTGTTATTATTATGGTCATTATTATGGTCATTATTATGGTCATTATTATGGTCATTATTATGGTCATTATTATGGTCATTATTATGGTCATTGTTATGGTCATTATTATGGTCATTATTAAGGTCATTGTTATGGTCATTATTATGGTCATTATTATGGTCATTATTATGGTCATTACTATGGTCATTGTTATGGTCATTATTATGGTCATTATTAAGCTCCTCATAATTATCCATATTAATTTTCTCTTCAGTATTAGGTTCATCATTTGTATTATAATTTTCGAAATGTTCTTTATAGACAGTTTTTTTTATTTCGTTCATATTATTATCATCAATAAGTTGTTCTTTTTCGTTCAAATTATAAAGCACATCATTGTTTTGTTTTTCTTCATATATTTCGTTATCTTTTTCATCATTAATTGTATCATTGGCATTGGTATTATCCATTGAATCCATACGTATATCTTCTATAGCATAAATATAATTATAATTATTATCATTATTATTATCATTATTATTATTATCATTATTATTATCATTATTATGTGTGGGTTCCCTTTTTTCTTGTAATGAGTTATATTCATTTTTGTTCATGGGCATATGACTTTTCATAGATTGAAACCCATTCGGTGATTTTAATGAAGTCTCATTATTGTACTTATTATTATAAAGAACGTGATTATGATGAGCATGTATATTATTATCATCATGATTAGGCATCAAGCTATCGATATGATGTATCACATTATCATGGTTAAGTGTTACATCATCTAGAGTATGTATTTTATTATATTCATTGTTTTCCTTATTTTCAATGGGAAGAATATCTACATGATTTCCATGCATAAAATTATTGAGTTCTACAGAATTTATTTGATATTCTTTATTTTGTGCTTCCTTTTTCATATCTTTAGATAGTTGTTTATGTTTTTCATTACTTTTTGCATTCTTTGTGAATATAGATTTGAGAGTTTTACTTACGTTTAATAAACTCGTTTGATTCTTAATTTGTTTCAGATCATCATCTGATAATAATTTATTAGGATAGATATTATTTACAGAATTGGATATACTTTTTTTCTTTTCATTTAGAATATTATTACAAAAGTGAACTCCTGAAAATTCAATTTTATGATCTGTTAAGGTCCCAGTTTTATCAAAAAAAAAGACACGGATTTTTCCACATATAGGAATTCTGGATGGTGCAATACAACAAATATCTTTTTCTTTTTTCAATCTATTAGTTGAAATATTAAGACCTATATTTAAGACAACAGGTGTCCACACCGGTAATATTTGAGAAAGGGTACCGATAGTATAAAAAATAGAAGTCATATTTAGACCTAAATAACGTATTTGGAAATATAAACAAACAAAACTAAACATTATAGTAAATATAAATACAATGGGTAATTGTGAATCATATTTAAAAAGTAATGGATTTGGAAATAATACATTTTGCATATATTTACCTTTATATGTATATATACTTACATTTATAACTATTGCATAAATGTTTTCTGTAAAATTAAGAGTAGATATAACATCTGTACCAGCATATAAGATATTATTTGTATTGAAGTTATTTACACTACATTTTTTATTATCATTATTTTGTTTACGAAATGGTGTATGATCATATCCTTCATCATAAGTATCAATATTGTTATTATTATTATTATTATTATTATCATTATTATATATATTATTATCATTATTATATATATTATTTTTATTATATATATTATTTTTATTATTATCCATTTTTTGTGTGTCTACATATTTTTTGGAACCATTATTTATTTGACTCTTTTTTTTTTTTTTATTATTCTTCTTTTTCTTATTCTTCTTCTTATCTATGTGTATACTTGAATGGTCCTCCTCGTACTCCTCCTCCTCTTCCCCCTCTTGATATCTATCATATTTATCATTTTTGCTATTTTGCGTGTTCCTTTCGTTCGATGTGGTATGATAAGAATTAAACGAATTTGCTTTGGAAGATGATAAACATATTTTTTTCATAGGACGAGATTCACCTGTTAATAAACTTTCATCTACTAATACATTTCCTGTTAATAATAAACAATCACACGGTAAGGTCATTTTTGAATTTATAATTATTATATCACCTATGGTTAAATTATTTGATGGTATTTGTTGTACTATTGAATTTCTATAAACCGTTACAAATGTATTATTATTTGCTTGTATATTTTCATATATTTCTTTTTTATTTTTCTGATTTTTAAATATCTTTTTAATTACACTTAATATAGATATAATCATCCAAATTAAAGATGTTATAATTTCTTTCCAGAAAAAATTTTTATAACTAATAAATAATTGAAACATATATATTCCATCTAATAATTCTCTTTTTAAATTCTTAAAAAAAGAATAAAATTCTAAATGGATATTATTATATCCATATTCATTAATATTATTAATAATTTCATTATTATTTAAACCTCCTTTTTTTAAAATATAATTAAAATCAAGATTTTTTACTTTCTCTTCTATACTATGTGATATATTATAAAAACCATCTTTTTCTTCATTATATACATATTTCATACTTCTAAAAAAAAAATATCGAACATTTTTTTCGTTAATTCGTACTTTTACTTTATGTACTTTGAGATTATTTTCTATATATTCTCTATTAGTTTGGGCGCTTGTAACCATTTCATTTTTTCGTTTTTTTTTCCCTTTTTTCTTTTTTTTATTAGAAAATCGTTTTGATCCCCATACAATATTATCATCATATTTGTCATCATATTTGTCATCATATTTGTCATCATATTTGTCATCATATTTGTCATCATATTTGTCATCATATTTGTCATCATATTTGTCATCATATTTATCATCATATTTATTACCATATTTATCATCATATTTATTACCATATTTATTACCATATTTATTACCATATTCATCACCATATTCGTCACCATATTCGTCACCATATTCGTCATTTCTATTAAAGGGATATTTTTTATTTATTTCTTTTTCTTCATTATCATAATTTTTATCATTTCCTTGATCTATTACATTTAGACTATCTATATTATATATATGATCTATACTATTCATTTTATTTATTTCATTTTGATCTTGGTCATAATATCCTAAATTATTTTCTTGGTCCCTTAATACCTTTTTTGTATACAGAGAGTTACGACTTAGCCTCTTATTAGAATATTGGTTTGATATACTTTTTTTATGAAACGAGTTATTATAATATGAATTTTTTTTATATATATTTGAATAATAATAATTGTTGTTATCTTTATTTTGAATATCATCATCATCAAGGTCATCATCATGATATGAATTTTTTATATAATCGTTTTTTTTTTTTTTTTTATCTGTAGAAATAAAGAAAAAAAAGGATTTTGCATTCATTTGATAATAATGCAATAACTTGATATATTTACAAGAATATTTATATATTTTTTTATTCCATTTTATAAAAACATTTGTAATATATACATAGCTTTCTTTAAATATATTTTTATATGAATTTGTGTAATCTTCATTTTTTGTGTAAACTAAAACATAATCACTATCTTTTAAAAGGGATGGTTTTATAAAAAAGCTGTGCATATGTTTTCGAACGGTTAATATACCATATGTTATAATAAAACATAATAATAAAAATATAAAAAATACAAAAGCCCTATCATTCCATAATATTTCACCATTTTCTTTTATACAATATTCATTTCCTATTAATAATATAATAATAAAATGTGTTAACAAATATAATACTATAGATATATTCTTAAGAAGAAATCCACACAAACTATTTTTATATCCTTCTTGTCTAATTATCACATCATCATTATCATTATAAGATTCATATATATAATTAAAAAATTCAGTCTTCTCATTTTTATGACTACTATCACTACCTTTCCTTTTATGTTTTCTATTTATTCTATTCTCATGATACTTCTTAAATATACACCAAAGAAAAAAACAAAATAGCAAAATTATGTAAAATAGGCAAATGTATTTTAGTTCCCTGTGGTTTATTAACAATTTATCGGATTTGCAAAATCGAGCCATTATAAGTCTTATCTATTCACCCATTAAAAATAATAAGAAAATATACAAAAAAAAAAAAAAAATATATATATATATATATATGTGTATATATATATGTATATATATATATATGTATATATGTTTATATGTATATATGTTTATATGTTTATATTGGGTATGAAACCTTTTTGAGCTCTGCTACGTTTAAATATATTTGCAAAAAAAAAAAAAAAAAATTATTGTCACTTTATATTTTAAAAGTATAAAGATATTTAACAATTCTAATAAGATATTATTGTATTCATTTTACACAACTATTTAAGGTATGCCCTTTACATTTGACAGCATTCACAGATTCAAAATAAAATAAAATAATAATAATAAAATAAAATATACAAATAAATTAAATGTTCATAAAATGGGGTAGCATATTTTTATCACATAAATGTTATTTATATATTTAATTTATTATATTATTTTATTATTTATTTTTTTTATATATTTTCTGCTGTGTAAAATTAATCCTTTTTTTGTAACCCTTATATATTAACCCGTTCATAATAATAATAAATATAAAAAAAAAAAAAAAAAAAAAAAAAATTATATTAATAAAAAAGTAATATCCATTATTAATATAAACAATGAAATATATATATATATATATATATATATATATATATATATTTATTTATTTATTTATTCAAATAAAACAAATATGTATAAATAGAACACATTTTTTTTTTTTTTTCTTTTTTTTTTAATATATATTTTAAAGGAGCTATGGGCTTGACACATAAACATATAAACATATTATTATATATATATATATATATATATATATATATATATATATTATATAATAATTTAAGTACAAAATTATTTACATAAACCAAAAACAATGAAATATAAAAAATAAAAAAATAAAATTGATAGTGTAATATAAAAAAAAATTAAAATTTTGTATTATATAATACATATATTCTTATAGGTATATATATTTAATAAAAAATATTAAAATTGTATGTATATATATATCTTAGTATACGAATATAATAGGAAGGAACCATAAAAATTACAAAATAGTTAGCAATGAATAAACAATTATTTTACATCTAATTTTTTATTTTATTTTATTTCTCTTATAGTGATTATTATATAATAATACATACATATATATATATATATATATATTATAATTTTTATAATAATATTTATTGTTTTATTTTATTTTTTTTTTTTTACCCGGTTCTAGTACCATTGATAAATAGAAGTTGCACATATATATAATCTACACAATAGATTAAAAAAGAATAATAAGATAAAAGAATATGCATAAATTATATATATGAAAGAAAAAAAAAAATTAAAATAATAATAATAATAAAAATAATAAAAATAATAAAAAAGATAAAGGGATATATATTAAAATAAAAGTTGTATTATAATTCTATATATATATATATATATATATATATACTTTTATTTATTTATACAAAGTGCAATATTTTTTTAAAGTCTTATACTTGGTCCTTTTATTTCATTTTATTTCATTTTATTTCATTTTATTTCATTTTATTTTATTTTTAGAATGAATAAATATAAAGATACTTTAAAAACTAAATTTGAGTATAAATATTTATTTTACTTTGCCTCTTTTGTATCCATCAATTTAGGTTAACAAAAAAAAAAAAAAATACATACATACATATATATATATATATATATATATTTATTTATTTATATATGTATACATATTAATGTGTGTATGTATAGAATAACCATTTGAGCGATAAAAGTAAATGTGTATAATTTTATATATATTATTTTTTATTATTATTTTTTTTTTTTTATAGGTATTTGCAATGAATATATTAAAAAAAAAAAGTTGGCTTATAAAAATGTATCTCATAAAATATATTTCGATTTAAGTGAAAAGAATTTTGAATTTTTGGATAAAAATAAATACTTATATAGAATTGAAAAAATAAATGAGTATTTTGATTTACCAAAATCCAAATTGTTAGACGCATGTAATAATTATTTCCCAGTGGATTATCATTTACAATATGTAAGTAATATTTTTGAAAAAAAAAAAGATGAATTAAATAATATAATGGAAAAAGAAAAGAAGAGTATGTCTATTGATGAGTTGATATGTGATATTATAAACTATTTAGAATCTGTAATAAATGGGAATATAAATGTGGATAACCATAGATTTAATCATAATAATATAAATATATATAATAAGGACCACATCATCATCAGCAACATTAACATAAACAACAACATAAACAACAACATAAACAACAACATAAACAACAACATAAACAACAACATAAACAACAACATAAACAACAACATAAACAACAACAATAATAATAATGATGACATTTCCTTAGATAATAAATGTAGTGGTGGGGGTAGCTTCTTAAAAAATTTAAATCTTAGTTATTTTAAAGATTTTTTAGTAGAGAGGAAAAAAATAAACCTAGATGCATTATTCAATGATAATTCTTTAAATGTTTTATTTGATGAACTTTATACATATACTTATATATACTTATTAATTAATTATAAAAGGAATAATTTTTTTGATTTTATAAAAATGAAAAGATCCTATAGACATTGTAGCGAACATGTGGGGAAAGATATTGGCCTAGAAGTTCATAATTATATAGGATTAGGTATAAAAGATAATAAATTAACAATATTAAAAGAAGAACAAGAAGACGAAGAAGAAGAAAAAAAAATAATAAAAAATAAAAAATATAATAATGATAATATTAATATGAAGAATAGTATTAGTAATAGTAATATTGATAGTCCTAGCAATAATAATAATAATAATAATAATAATAATCATGGTAAGCAAATATTGGATAATACAAAATATGTTTTAAATATAGATACGATAAACGAGATACATAAAAGCTTATCTACATACGGAATTGTTGTTTTAAAAAATGTGTTACCAAAAGAAAATATAAAGAGATTAAAGAAAGAATTGTTTGTACAAGAAAAAGATATAAATATATCATCATTTTTAATGAATAAAGATCAAAATATATTTTGTATACGTCCTAGTAGAGGTAGACAATATTGTATCTTAAGAAATAGTACGGTAAGTGATTTGTTTGTAAATTTACAACAATATTGGATGAATATTGTATATTCTTATTTATCCTTTGGAACATATGAAAATATATTTAAACACTTTGATAAAAAGACAATTTTTAATTTAAATAATATTAATAATTTAGATATAAAAAATGAAAAAAACGATAAAATTTATTTATCTGAATTACAATTATTAAATAATGAACCTTTAAGTGATAAACAAACTTATCATGTTGATAATGGATATAATGGAATATCGATTATTGTCCCACTTAATAAAATAAATAAAGAATCAGGAAATTTCGAATTTTTTACAGGAACACATTTATTTTCCTCATTACAAAATAAAAGTTTAAAACATAAAATTAAAACGTTTAAACAATTTTTAAAGGTTTATTATATAACAAAAGGATCTTCTTTTATACCTGATGTAAAAGAACAAGATTTAATTATATATGATTCTAGAATCTTACATAGAGGTTTATCAAATAATTTATGGATGAAAAATTCGTCTTTAATTTATCGTTATGATTATAAAAAATATCCTCCACCGGGACAAAATTTTATTGATATCTTTTCATACAACATAATTGGAAAGTGCATATCCTTTTTTAACTTTTTAGAAAAATATATATAAACAAATGAATATTAAAAAAAAAAAAAAAATATATATATATATATATATATATATATAATTAATATTTATATATTTTATATCTTCGTATAACCTTTTGTTTTTTACTATTTAAAAATATATATTTTTTTTTTGTCCACAAAAATGTTATATATATATATTATATATATATATTTTTTTTTAATTAAACATTTGATGAATATATCATAATATTATTCGAATATATAACAAAAATATTATATATATTCATTCATTATAATTTTTTTTTTTTAATACAAAAATAATTAAGACCCAAAAAATCATTTAACCTGATAATTCTTTTCGATTTATTTTACATTATGGGTATATTTCCACGTACAAAAAATCCGAATTGCACAAATATAAAAATTTATATATTTATAATATCCCTATACATAAAAAACTTAACAATTTTAAAAAATGAATAAAAAATAATGAAATATGTAAATAAATATAAACATAATAAAATATTTATATAAAAATTAAGTGGAAAAAATTTAAAAAATTTAAAAAAATTAAATATATATATATTATATATATATAATATATTTTTTTCCCCTATATGGGATGGATTAGAAACCCCCTGGAGCTCTATAAATACATTAAACAAAAGTCCATATATATATAAAATATATGCATAAAATATTATATAATATTATATAATATAATATAATATAAAATTATATATATATGCCCATTTGTATATACAAATATAACATATTTATTATTATATATAGTAATATATAAAATATATTTACCATTTATTTTATTTTATTTTTTATTATATATATACAATAATATATAGTATTTATTTATATATAAATTAAATCCATATATATAAAAAAAAAAAAAAAACAAACACAAGGTTTATTTATATATATAATATTATATATTTATGTATATAATAAATAAAATGAATGGATTATATAAGAATAATAAATAAATAAATATATATATATAATATTATAATATATATATTGTATTATATATTAAGAAAAATATATTCTATTATATTTATAATAAGTAATAATATATATATATATATTAATATAAAATATGTATGAATACATTTATTTATATTATATATATACATTATATTAATGAAGGCCCAGTTCCAAAATAAAAAAAAAAAAAATAAAAAAAAATTAATCTTAATAAAAGAAAATTAAAAATATTAATAATATATACGTGATAAAAATCATTTCAAAATTTTCTTGAAAAAAATTAAAAAAAAACCCAATAACTTTTTTTTAAAAGGGAATATAAATTTTTTAAAAAATAACATATAATTTATATTTGTAAAATATAATATTTTCTTCTGAAAAATTCATTTTGATAATATAAGAATATATTTTATATATACAAAAAAAAAAGGGGAAAATTTTTTTTTTTCTTTTTATTTTTGAACTTTGAATTTATTTTAAGTTTTGTGTAAGTTTTATTATATTCAAATTTTTTAGTTTTTTCATATAATTTTATAAAAGCGAAAATGGTTAAAGGTAATATAATTAAAAACAATGTATAATAATTATATATATATATATATATATGTATATTTATATATGAAAGAAATAAAAAAATATATGGAAAGAAAGTTTTTTTTTTTTTTTTTTTAATAATTAAAGAAATGGATGTATGACTATAATAAAATATAAAATGAAGTTATGTACTAAATGTTTTATAATATTACATAAATGAATACATATATATATATATATATATATAGAATGACTAAAGAAAATAAAAACAAGTACAGCTTGATTTTGTTATTTTCTTATAAGAAAAATATATATATATATATATATAATCTATTTTTTATATGTTGCTCATGATGTATATGTATTACTATTCCTTATATTAATATCATTGTTAATTTTTTTTTTTTTGATAAATTAGGTACTGTAAAAAAACAGAAGAAAACTTTAAAACCAGTTACTAAATTTATTACCATAAATTTGAGTAAATTAACTCATAAAGTATGCTATAAAAGAAAGGCACCAAGAGCCATTAAAGAAATTAGGAGCATAGCAGGAAAACTTATGCACACTAAGGTACTAAATTTTTTTTATTATATTTTGTATATATTTAAAAATTTGATATATATGGAATACGTTGTGTATGAATATAATCCAACTTTGATTATATATATATTTATTTTAATTATGAATTGAACAGTTATGATTATATGTAAATAAAAAATGTTATATATATATATATATATATTTTTTTTTTTTTTTTTTTTTGTGTAATATAGGATGTACGTTTAGATGTAAAATTAAACAAATTTATATGGTCTAAAGGTGTTAGAAACCCACCAAAAAGAGTTCGTGTAAAATTAGAAAGAAAAAGAAATGAAGATGAAGATTCAAAGGAAAAGATGTATACTATTGTTGAACATGTAATGGTAGATTCATATAAAGGTTTAGTTAATGAATGTGAAGCAAACGAATAAATAACATATAATTAAGAATTGTCTGATATATTATATATATATATATATATATTTATTTATTTATATTTATATATTTATTTATAAAATGCATATATGAATAATTTTTTTTTTTTTTTTTTTTTTTTTTTTATCATTATAATATTTTTTAATTTTTTTTAATAACACACATATATATATATATATAAATATATAAAACAGAAATATTATAAAATTTATGAATTTCTTATATTTGAAAAACAAAAAAAAAATAATGAGAAAATATATATAATATCATTTTAAATTTTAAAATTTTAAAATTTGATTATTCTGAAAAGATAAAAAAAAATATAAGAAAACAGCCAAATTTTATTTAAAAAAATATATATGGAGGAGAAAATATTTTTGTAATCTACTTTGAAAAAAATAAGAAAGGAAAAAACCTCACACATGCTTTTAATAGTAATTCTTAAATTAAAAAAATATATAATATATATATAAATAGATGTATTAATATATTTTTGAATTTATTCTTATTTTATTAATATAATATATTTATTTATATTTTTCTTTTTTCTTTTTTCCTTTTTCTTGTTTTCCTTTTTTTCTTTTTCTTTTTTTTTTTTGTGGAAATTAATTTTTTTTTCCTGAACAGTTCATACAAAAAAATAAGGTGCACACAAAAAAAAAAAAAAAAAAAAAAAAAAAATTTGGTAGAGAAAAACTAGATCATGTTATTTTATTTATTTATTTTTTTTATACAGCTGAGTTTAAATCTTTTTGTACATTTTTTCATTTAAATGTATTTATTTATAAAATAATTGTTCCTTCTTAAAAACAATATTTATTTAAAGGGTTTTATGACATGTAGAATTGGTCAATAAAATAATTAAATAAATAAATATATATATATATATATATATACATATATTTTATTATATATATATATTTATACACATTTGCTGGTACATACATACTGTCAAAGAAATAATTAAAAATACGTATATTTGAATTATAATTTTTTCCATATATAACAACAACAATAGTAAGAAAAAAATAAAAAGAAAGAATGAGCACAATGAGATCATTCATTTGTATATTTATTTAAATTATAAGAATATTGATTGGAAGCGGGGGAAAAAAAAAATATATATATATTATGAAATTACATGTGTGCATTACGATATATATGCACGTGTAAATTTATATTTTCTTTTTTAGAAAGAAATGTTGTAAAAAAAATATATATATATATATATATATTTATATATATATATATATAATATATACTATTAATAAATAAAATATATAATAATGGTGAATAAAATCAACGAATTAAATAATTATTTCAGGATTAATAGTACATTTATAAATAAAAGTGAAAATGAAAGTGAAAATTTTTATGTGTGGACATATAAAAGTCCAAATGTTGATCTATATCCTGATTTGGTTTTTTTTAAATGTCAAGTTCTTAATATAAATGGAGATAATTATGAGGTAAAAGAAATATCTCCTGAAACTAACAGTGTATATACGGTGAAAAAGGAACATTTATTTAATTGCAATAATATGGTAAATATAAATAGTCATCGATTAAATGATATGGTTCATCAAAACTCAGCAGAGGTATTAAACACTTTAGCTTTAAGATATGAAAAGAATTATATATATACTATAGCTGAGCCAATGCTAATATCGGTAAATCCTTATCAAGTAATTGATACTGATATGAATGAGTATAAGAATAAGAGCACAGATTTATTACCACCTCACGTGTATACATATGCAAAGGATGCAATGCTTGATTTTATAAATACAAAAAATAGTCAGTCAATAATTATAAGTGGAGAAAGTGGATCAGGAAAAACAGAAGCATCCAAACTTGTAATCAAATTTTATTTATCTGGTGTTAGGGAGGATAATGATATATCAAAAACGTTATGGGACTCGAACTTTATATTGGAGGTGGGAAGACAATACATAAATATATAAATAAATAAATAAATAAATAAATAAATAAATATATATATATATATATATATATATGTATATACGTATATCTCTTTTTTATGATATTTTAATTAGGCGTTTGGTAATGCAAAAACTGTAAAGAACAATAATTCCAGTAGATACGGAAAGTATATTAAAATCCAATTAGATGAAAATCAGAATATTGTATCATCAAGTATTGAAATATTTTTGCTGGAAAAAATAAGAGTAGTATCACAGGTTAATTGAAATAAATAATATACATATATATGTATGTATATGTGACTATATTTATATATTTATATATTTACATATTTACATATTTTATCTTATAATTTTAAAAATAATAGGAACCAGACGAACGATGTTATCACATTTTTTATGAAATTCTAAAAGGAATGAATGATGAAATGAAAAAAAAGTACAAGATAAAATCAGAAGAAGATTACAAATATATTTCAAATAAATCTATTAACATTCCTGGTAGGCATGATATGCGTAAATGCCTACATAACTATATATTTATATATATATATATATTTACTATATGGTTAAAACATACTTCATATATTTATTAAACATATAGAAATTGATGACGCAAAGGATTTTGAGAATTTAATGATATCTTTTGATAAAATGAAAATGTCTGATTTAAAAGATGACCTTTTCCTTACTTTGTCAGGTAAAGATTGAAAGATAATTATGAGTAGTTATATAAAATTACATGTTATATATTATGAATATATATATATATATATATATATATATATATATATATATATATATATATGTTATAATTATTTAGGGTTGTTACTTTTGGGAAATATTCAATTTAATGGGATCGAAAAGGGTGGTAAATCTAATTGTAGTGAACTTGATGATGAGAACTTAGAGGTGGTTAATGAGGCTAGTGAATTATTAGGTATAGATTATGAGAGTTTAAAGAATAGTTTAGTTATTACTGAAAAGAGTATAGCTAATCAGAAAATCGAAATTCCTTTGAGTATAGAAGAGTCTTTATCAATATGTAGATCGATATCTAAGGATATATATAATAAGATATTTGAGTACATTACGAAAAGAATAAATAATTTTTTAAATAATAATAAAGAATTAGAGAATTTCATAGGTATTTTGGATATTTTTGGATTTGAGATTTTTGTTAAGAATTCATTAGAGCAGTTGCTAATTAATATAGCGAATGAAGAGATACATAATATATATTTATTTGTTGTATATGAAAAAGAAAGCAATTTATATAAAAAGGAAGGAATTATAATTGAATCAGTAAAATATACAAATAATGAAAGTATAATTGATTTATTAAGAGGTAAAACATCTATTATTTCTATATTGGAAGATAATTGTTTAGCACCTGGAAAGAAGGATGAGGTGGGTTTTAAAAAAAAAAAAAAATATAAATATATATATATATATATATAATAAATCAATACATAATATGTGTGTAAATATATGAATCTAGGAATATATTGATAAACCTTATTTATATAATTGTGTTAATAGTATATCTTTGCATTATATATATATATATATATATATATATATAATTATTATTTTTATTTTTTTTTTTTTAATTATTAAGTCGATCGTAAGTGTTTATACAAATAAATTTTCTAAGAATGAACATTATTCAGTATGTAAGAAAAACATAACGGAAAGTTTTGTAATTAAGCATACTGTAAGTGATGTAACATATAGTATTTCTAATTTCATTTCAAAAAATAAGGACATCCTTTCGCCTAACATTTTGAAATTATTGAAGGTGAGGACGAGTGATCATGGAATAAACAGAAAAATATAAAATGATATATATATATATATTAATATATATGTGTGTATATTTATTTATTTGAATAATTATATAGAGATATCATCATATATATATATATATATATATATATATATATATTTATTTATTTATTTATTTATTTATCT
>NC_004326.2:142500-145000 GCF_000002765.6 Plasmodium falciparum 3D7 | reverse complement strand
ATATTTGTAAATTCCAAAGGTAGGTGGAAATTAAGTAATTTCGATTGTATTCACGAGAAGAATATGAGTATATGTAATATATATAATGATATAAAAGATCATATATTTTGTAGTTATGGATATAAAATAAATATCCCAAATAATATACATTCAACATATATTGATTGTAATGGTTTGATACTCCTAATGATATGGTCTTATAAGAAATATATTTGTTCGACAGGAAGTATGAATGATGAATATATGTTTTATGAAAATGGTAAGAATAATTCAAATAATGTAATGAGAAATATGTCAAAGGTTGATGGTTTAAAGATGGGAAGTGAAAAGAATGATGCATTATTTACATTTGGAAATAATATATACAATAAAAATAATGTACATAATAATACTTGTAGTATGATGAATTATTTATCTAGTGACCCTTATAGTATTACGTTTCCTATATTTAATGTTAATTATAAGAAGGACAAAATGGAATATATTCCACATAATTTACATAAAATATATGATATGTTAAATACATATAATTGTGTGGAAATAGATTTGAATAAGATATTAAATGATGAGAATTTAAAAAATAATAATCATATTGTAAGAACTATGTTATTTCTAACAGAAATCCATATGAGAAGTAAAATAGAGAAGAGTATATTTTTAGATAATTTGTTTAAACATATTGATAATATATCCTTAGATGTAAAAGTTCAAATGATATTACCAGAATTATGTAAGAATATAGATATATTCGAGAATTATATAAAATGTTTAAAAATTATATTACATATTTCAAAAGATATACCAAGTGATGAATTTGAAAAAATGGTATATGGACCCATATTTTTAAAATGCTTTCATTTGACTGATAGAACAGTAAGATATGTGTTGTTAGAATATTTTCCTTTTTTAGAAAAACATTTAAATAATAATCATATGAATGAAATATATAAACCTTATATATATGGATTTATGGATAATAATATGTCTATTAAAAATGAAACTATAAAGAATTTTATATATGTTTTTCCTAAATTAAAAACAAATATAAGATCTGGTGCTCTTAATATGCTCTTAGAAAATTTAAAAGAAAATGACGGTTGTATTAAAACCAACAGTATTATTTGTATAGCTAAAATTTCAAAACATATAATAACAGACAAACAAAATATTTTAGAGAATGTATTCCAGGTTGGTATGCATGATATATCTGTACAAACAAAACTAGCAACTTTACATTCTATTAAATATACATATGATCAATTTTGTGTGAAGAAATTTGTATCGAATATATTACCAATGGTCACCAGAAGTATGATAGATGATAATATGGAAATACGGTTCTGTGCCTTTGATGTTTTGGAATCTTTGATGGTTGATTTGAAAAAAGAATTATTATTAGAAGAAAAGGAACAAAAAGATAATCAGATGGATGATCCTCAAAAGTCTTATAATTTTATAGACAAGATAAAGGGTATTATTAAGAATAAAGGTGACTTCCAGGATAATTTGAACGAAATCACAAAATCAGGAGCTCCATTACAAACAGGTGGGGACCTTAAAAAAAGAAATGAATTTATAGGAGATACAAATAATATTATGGAGCATATACATATTAATGGAGACGAATCCACATATCTTGACAAAAAAAATATATTTAATGATAATAGAAAAAATAATGTTGACTATAGTCAATTTGATAATATTAATAATGATCAATTTTTTGTTGACACATGGAACCCTAACAATATAGATTATCATATTTCTCTACCTAAGGAAAATATGAAAGAAGAAAATAAGTCCCCTCAATTTATATCTGATACAAATTTATTTAATAATAACAATATACAAAATAATGTTACCTTAAAAGAACAAATAAAAGAGGAAAGACCACTTCCTTTGCATAATAATAATAATAATAATATGAATTGGGGGGCTACTAATATAAAAAATAACGATAGTGTACATCGTGAGGACAAAAATCATAATTTCTTTAAAAGTACTGGGGAATCAAGGATGATAGATAAAAGATATAAAAATAAAATAAACATGGATATTGATAATTTTTTTGATGAATTTGATTTAAGTAAAGAGAACAATACGCCAAAAGTTAAATTGAGTTCTCTTCAATAGGTCAGATAATTTTTTTTTTTTTTTTTTTTTTATGTAAATGTTGATAAGGTATTGATAGACTCATACACATGAATATATCTATATATATAAATATATGTATATATACATATATGTATGTGTATACTTTATTAGAAGGAATTTTTTTTTTTGTTACACGCAAGCATACATATATATATATATATTTATTTATTTATTTATTTTATTTTATTGCATATCAATTTTGTTATTCATAATTTTATTTGTTTATGTAATATATATTTTTTTATTATTATTTAGAAAGGAAAGAACTAAAAGTCGCTCCTCTTATACTCATTAATGATTTAATTTTTTTTTAATATAATAAAAATTAGACCTTAAAACATGTCTAAAA
>NC_004326.2:132500-140000 GCF_000002765.6 Plasmodium falciparum 3D7 | reverse complement strand
AAATATATAAGAAAAATATTTATAAAACAAAATATTTAATTTTTTTATAAATGAAACCAATTTTATTTTAATATATGAATAAAACTAAAAATATTTATATAATACATATTATATATTACTTATATATATATATATATATATATATATATATATGTGAGCAAAAATTAAAAATACAATTAAAAAAAAAATATATATATATATAAAATAATATATCTTATAAATTTGAAATGTTAATATATACTTAAGGTTATATTATAAATATATATATATATATATATATATATATATATATATATATATTTTTATAAAAGAAAAATAAAGATTCAATGAAAAAAAAAAAATAAATAAATTTTATGTTTATGTGGTGCATGTTTTGAAGAAAATAGTTATATGATTTATTCGAAGCTTATAAAAATGTGTAAGTTTCTATTATATCAAATATATACAATAAGATGTTTTAAAAAAAAAAAAAGCCAGATCTATATTATAAAATGGTATTTAACGAATATGTAGTTATTTTTTATCTTATTTGAAGAAAGGGAAAGTTTGAACTATTATTATGTATATATTTGTTTTTTTATTTTATTTTTTTGTGCACATATATATTTATAAATGAAGAATTAAAATTTCTTAATTCTAAAAAGGTTGTGCAAAAAAAAAAAAAAAAAAAAAAAAAAAAAAAAAAAAAATTATATATATGTAAATATATATTTTGGTTAACCTTTTTAAATTTTTTATAGTAAGAAAAATAAAAAAGAAAAAAAAGAAAGGAAATGTATAAATATATATATATATATGTGGTGTAGTTGACTGTTTTTATTTTATTCTAAATATTCATAATTAATAAGAGTTAAGAAGCATTTATTAAATCTTAAAATATATTTTTTTAAATCATTAAGCATTTTTTACTTTTATATATAACTACTTTATATATTTATTTATTTATTTATTTATTTTTATTATTATTATTTTTTTCTTAACGTTCTAACAGCGAGGTTTATATGAATTTAAGATATACTAAGGGAAAAAAAAAAAAAAAATAAAATAAAATAAAAAGACTAGTTTATATATATATATGTATATATATTTTTTTTTTTTTTTTTTTTTTTTTTTTTTTTTTTTGCTTAAGCCAAATAATATCATCTAATGAATTTTATTTGAAGTGTAAAAGTTTTTATTTGAACAAGAAATTCTATATAATGACCATTATTATTATTATTATTATTGGTTTATTTATTTATTTATTTTTCCTTATATTTATAAATTTTTTAAAATATTATGATTTATTTTCTTTTTCTTGTACACACATAATATGGATGAAAAAATAATGTTTAGCGTTCATTATTATAAAATCAAAAAAAAAAAAAAAAACTCAACCCTTTTATAATATATGTTTATATATTACTAATTAGCACGTTTGTTCTTTTAAAAAAATAGACAAAAGCTTTATATAAAGAAAGGTTCATGGTAATATAAATTTTTATAAACAGAGGGGTACGGGAAAAAAAAAAAAAAATATATATATATATATATAACAAAATGATATATATGTATTTTTTTTGGTGTGACTTTTTATGTATATATAATGTGAATACAGAAATTGGTATATTAAAAAATATATTTCGTAAGGAAGATAATAATCACATGAAGAAAATATATTAAACAATATGTAATATATACATTATATATATATATATATATATATGTGTGAATTATTGAAAGATTATATTTTGTTAATAGTAGTTTTTTTTATTATGATATACTGAAAGGAGAAAAAAAATAAAATAAATAAACTTGTAATTATTCAAGCACCAATTTAATAGAATCAAGATAAACTTGATAAAACATTTTTTAAAATTTTATTAAAATGATTTTTATTTTATATATTTTTTTTAAATGAATTTTCTATACACAATTTGAATTAATAAAGTATGATTATTATGGCCAAGTAATGTGCTTTGTCGTTTTCCTTATGTAAAAGTTCGAAAAAAAAAAAAAATTAAAAAGTATTTATTTTATGGGTATAAAAAATATATATGATATTTTTTTCTTTTAATATAATTAGAGAATTTATATGGAATAATTATATCATATATAATATTTGTTTCAAGTATATTATATATTAAAAGAAATAAATACATATTAAATATATATTTTATATAAAATTATCGTTAAAAAGAAAAATTATTATTTACCTTTTGTAATAACAAAAATTTAAAATTCTATTTTTGATATGTTATATATATATATATATATATATATATAATTACATACGTTTTTTATTTGTTTTAAAATATAATATAATTATTGTATCATTTTAAATATTTTAAATTCTATTTAAGACCCTCATTTCTTCTTTAAAGAAAAAAAAAAATTATATATATCTAATATTATAAAAAAGGCTCGTGTTTTTTTATTGTATTGTATATTTTAGTTTATTTTAATTTCTTTCTTTTTTTTTTTTTTTTTTTTATTCTTATTATAATATAATAATATATCAGATCATAAAGAAAAAAATAAAATGATTATAATGAAATATTTATGATTATCCTTCAGGAGTACATATAATATAATATATATATATATAATTTATAATATATAAAATTTTTTTCATTTTATAATTGAAATATTATATATACCATAGTATAAAAAAAAAGGTATTCAACTCAATATAAATATTCCCATATTATTGCAAGTATATATATACATATATATATATATATATATATATATATATATATATAAATATTTTGTTGAAATTATTTTTATTTAATAATAAAATATATTTATATATATTATAATATACAATATATATAATATAATAATATATATATATATTATATCCATTTTAGTTTTATATATTAAATTTGTCATGAAAAAAAAAAAAAAAATAATAAAAAAAATTAAGCCAATAATTATGAAGAATAAGATAGTATAAAAAGTTTATGGAAAAATGTCATTTTAAAAAAGATGAAAAGTTTAATGGTATTATAAGAATATTAAAAATATTTGAACAAAATATATATATATATATATATATATATATATATATAAACACAGATATATATTAAAATAAAGATTATATTGTATTATATATATATATTTAAGATATTATATATTATTAAAAATATACATATGAAGAAAAATTTACACGTGAAAAACATACTTTATATATTAAATATACAAAACATATTAATATAAATTTAACAATATATATATATATATATAATAATAATAATAAACCTATTATATTATATGATAACTTTTCTTACCGTTAAAAAGTCATTCATTTTTAATAAATTTCTTATTTTTATTAATTCTTCTTATTTTTATTTTTGAATTATAAACAATTATATATATATATATATATATATATATATATATATATATATATATATATTTATATATATATTATTATTAAAGTGTTTGTATAAAATGTTACAAAGGAAAAGTGGTTGAATGGAAGAATGTATTTTATATATGTTAAAAAATAAATTGTTATATATTGTATCATATACATATTATTTATATATTGTAGAAATTTGTAATCAATTAGTATAATCTTTATATATATATTTGTAATATGTACATATTATATAATTAATATAATATATATTTTATATCTCATTAGTATATGTATTTTTTTTATAGTAAGATATCATAATTACCACCACCATACATATATATATATAATAAATATATGTAGAATTAAAAGTTCAATTTTTTTTTTTTTTTTTTTTTTTTAAATATATAAATATATATATATATATATATATAATGGTATAAAGGTTTGGAACACATTAATAGTATTTAATGTAAAGTTGTCAACCGAAATATAAATATAAATATATATATTTATATGTGTGCAATATATATATATATATATATTAAAAAATTTTGCATATATGTAATACCAAAAAAAAAAATATGAACAAGTCAGAAAAAATTATATAAATAAAATATAAATATAAATAAATAAGTATACATATATATATATATATATATATATATATATATATATACTTGTATTTGTTTAATTATTTATTTATTTCTTAAAAAAAAGAAAAAAAATGGGGCCATATATAAATCAGAAGAATCAACCCATGTCGTTATTGATAAGAAAATTAAAGTTTGATACATCCCCATCAATTGTAAGAGAAAAGTTTAAAAGATTTGGAGCGATTAAAGATGTATATTTACCAATAGATTATTATACGAAAGAACCTCGAGGGTTTGGTTTCGTAGAATTTTATGATGCAAAAGATGCTGAACAAGCATTAAAAGAAATGAATGGTTCAGAAATTGATGGAAGTAGAATAGAAGTTTTTGTAGCACAGAAAGGAAGATCAGATCCAAGACATATGAGATATAAAGAAAAAGGAGGTTATGCATATAGAAAAAATCCAGATAATAAAATAAGAAGAAGATATATATCGAAATCAAATTCAAGATATGGTTCATATTCAAGAGATAAAATAAGAAGACGCGAAAGATCAAAAGAAAGATTTAGATATAGAAGTAGTTATGATAGAAAAATGAGTAGTTACCGAGATCGAAAAAATTATCATATGAAAAGTTATGACAAATATCGTGATAGAAATCATGACCGAAGTTTAAGTAGAAGATCAAGAGAATATCGTAATAATACATCAAGATATAGAGATAAAAGAAGATATGATAAATATTATAGAAGTACTAGTCGAAGAGCTAGTAGACATGAAAAAAGAAATGAAAATTATAAATCTAAATATAATCATAGTAACGATGACTATAGTGATGAAACCAGAAACTCAAGTAAGCATTCAAGAAAAGAACATGTGTCCAGATCTATTTCTTTTAATTCGGAAAAAGATGATGCCAAAAAGAAAAACGATAATACAAGTGAGAGAGATAATTCAAATGATTGGAAAGGAAGTGAACAAAGAAAAGAGGAAGAAGATGAGGAAGTAGAAAAGGAGAAGGAAAATGAAGAAGAGGAAGAAGCAATTTATGATTAAAATGGAACATAATCATAATTAATCATTAAAAATTATAAAATAATATAAATAATATAAATTAAAATAAATAAAATAAAACAAAACAAAACAAAATAAAACAAAACAAAATAAAACAAAACAAAACAAAACAAAATAAAACAAAATAAAACAAAACAAAATAAAACAAAACAAAATAAAACAAAACAAAACAAAACATAGTCTTTTATATATATATATATATATATATATATATATTATATGTTCCATATTATTTTTTTTCATAATTATTAATATTTATATGTCATATATATTATATAATTTTCTTAAAATTTTTCATTTTCTTCACCCATTTGCGTTTTATTTGGATCTTTGATAATTAATAAAATTTTTAATATATATCACCTATAACATATATATAAATATATATATGTTTTTATTTATGTATTATTATATATTTTACTGATAAAGTTTTATGTATAGAGAGAAGAATTTTTTTTTTTATTATTTTTTTTTTTTTTTTAATTAGAAAAATATATCGCATAAGTTGTATTTTTTTATCAATTTAATAAACGAAGGAAAGAGAAAAAAAAAAAAAAAAAAAAAAAAAAAATATGTATATATATATATTGATATATGAAAAGATAATAAATGTGAAGAGAGAAATGTATTTAAATAAGATATACACACAAGTAGAAGACTATGTATATTTGTACAAATTATAATATATATATATATATATATAATATATATTTTTTTTTTATTTTAATATGTTAACATATGTAATAGTGTTTGTAATAATATCAAGACAAATTGTTGACGAAAAAAAAATATTAAATAATATTTATGAAATGCATTTTCAAAACGTAACATAAGGTAAACATTTCAAGATTTTTTTTTTTTTTTTTTTTTTTTCATTATTTTATAAAAATTTTCATAGAAAAAAAAAATATTGAATGAATGTCAAGGGAATAAATAAATTATAAAAATGTGTTGTTATGAATGATAACAATTTTTATTTATGACATACAAATTTTGAAATCATATAGTTTTTAAGATTTTTACATTTTTTATGGCATGATTGAACTTTTATAATATATACATATATATATATATATATATATATATATATAATATTATAGTTTATATTTAAGTATAATAATTTTTTTTTTTTTTTTTTTTTTTTTTAAGTACCCCCAAAAATATTAACCCGTTGATATGTAAATATATTTGTTTATTTATTTGAATACACATATATTTTATTATTTATTATATTATATATATATATATATTTTTTTTTTATGAAAAAGTTATAATTTTTTTTTTATAAATATACTAATTTTTGTCAATAGCTTTATTATTTGTTCATAATTAAATATAATACTAAAAAAAAAAAAAAGAAAAAGGAATGATAAAATTATTAAAAATAACTTTGTTTTATATATAAAAGTGTATAAATATTTTTAAACACTTCACCAATATATATATATATATATATATATATATATATATTTTTCAGTGTAGACATGTATATATGGATATAATAAGATAATTTAATTAATATTAAAGTAACATATATACATACATACATACATACATATATATATATATACAACGTGGATAATATATTTATTTTTAAAAGTTTGCATTTCTATCAAGACTTGAAAGGATAGAAGAAATTTCTTTTAAAGTTTGCTTAATAACAGATACAGGAAGATTAAAATAATATATAGAATTTAATTTATTTTGTGATGAGAAGTTTTTATTATTTTTTAGATTAGCAAATCTGGGAGTTAATCCTTTTGGTACTTTAATATTTTTTTTCTCTTTAATTTTTTGATTTTTTTTAGAATTAATTAAGATACCAAGTTCTTCAAAATGTTCAATAGATTGATCCATAGTATTTCCTTCTAATATATCTTTAATATAATTGGTTTCTGATAGATTACTACATAGGTTTCTGAAACCTTTTTGTATATCATTATATGTTATTTCAATATTTTGTATTTTATTTTTTATTAAATCTCCTTGTTCTTCATCTTCGTAATCATTTAAGTGTGTATCATTCACAACATTACAAGATGCATATAAACATAATTTTTGTATTAAAGGTAAGCTTTTAATTTTTAAAAGTATATCTTTGTGTTCTTCTAACGGTATTTTGTCTGTAATTTTTTTAATATCTGTTATCATAACAGCATTATTATTATTATTATTTAAGGATGAATATGTATTATATTTGTGTTGTATATTTTGTATTTGATTATTAATAATTACATCAAATGTTAATAATTTCTCGATATCAATATTATTTAATACATCTTCTTTATCTTCAAAATGGTGCATTTCATTTTGTATATCATTTTTATATAATACTTTAAATGGACTTTCATAATATTGTTTGGGTGTATATTGTCCAAAAGTACAAAAGGATCTATTATCATCACTATTGCAATCATCATCATTATTATTATTATTATTATTATTATTATTATGATTATTATTTGTGTGGAAGTGTTTCCTAATT